>NC_135408.1:10597500-10812500 GCF_051989625.1 Stigmatopora argus | reverse complement strand
CCATCTCTTCTAAGCTTCCTTCCTGGCTCGTGTTTCCTAGGCAACCGTGTCAGAAGTACCGGGAGGGCAGCGGACAACCTCCAGGGAGCCAAACCTCTATCATCCCAAGTTTGCCTCGCACTTGGTCACGTGACAACAGTTCCTATGGCAACCAGGTAGAAACGGTATCAGTAAGATGGAGAGAATCGCTGAGCCAAAGACTCATGCAAATATGCAATTGATGAAAAACGCTCATTAAGCATCGAGTCTTCCTCATTAGGCCTGAATCACGTCAAAAAGAAAAAAGAAATTTGGAGGAAGATTATGTGGTGCCTTTGAAAACATGGTAAATATTAGCTAATTGGATCTCAATGGTGGGATATGACAAAACTATTTCAAAACAAGAGAATTGGTTTTTCTTGTCCTCTTTCAAGAGGAATAATCACTACCAGCAGAGCGGTTTAATTCTGGGAGCAGGTGGCCTTAAAGGTCTTTTGGTCTATGGTGCGCATTTGGCATTTCTAAGCCTTTGAGCGACCACAAACAAAGAAGATCCCCGAACCTCTGGGCTAAACTAAATGGTTGACTTTTCCAAGCCTTTGAGTCTGCACAAAGCTGTTGGAAGGGGTCCATCAGATAAGAGATTCTCATGGGTGTCCTTTTAATTAAATATGTGACATGCAACAAATTGGCATTAGCTCATGTAAGTAAGCCTGTTTGTGTTAGCGTCCGGACCACTTGTAAACAACTATATTCAAATTCAGTCACAAGAGGAAAAATACTTCCTTACAATCCATTTGCAGTAGCCCATGTCATGGAAATGAGTATAATTAACATTTACATGGAATAAGAATGAATACAAGTAAACTATACCTGTTAAACTTTGAAAATACATTCATAGAAAATAAAGTGCCATTGCAGGACCTTTTTTAATTCAACAGCAATCTTGTTAAAGGGTTAAAAAAACACATACAATAACCAGCTTGTTCAACAATGTACTAATGTATAAAAAATAACTATGAATCACAATTAAAGGTCTTTTTAGGTGGCATATATGTACAATACTTGCAAAAAGTTTGGACTCACCTCTTGTAGGAATGGAATAAGAATGAATACAAGTAAACTATACATGTCAAACATTGAAAATGCATTAACAGAAAATAAAGTGCCATTGCAGGACCTTTTTTAATTCAACAGCAATCTTGTTAAAGGGTTAAAAAACACATACAATAACCACCTTGTTCAACAATGTACTAATGTATAAAAAAATAACTATGAATCACAATTAAAGGTCTTTTTAGGTGGCATATATGTACAATACTTGCAAAAAGTTTGGACTCACCTTCTCTTGTAGGCTTTTTTTTCTTCTTTTCATTCCTATTTGGCTTCTAGATTCTCCCTGAAGGCATCAAAACTACAAATAAACATGTTGGAATTATGTACTTGGCAAAAACAAACAAACAAAATAGGTGAAATAGCTGAAAATGTTATATTTTTGTTTGTTAAGAGCCTGTGCATTGTTTCTATTTTGCACACTGTGGGGAAAGAAGCCAGGTGTGCCTTGTTGAGGTCAATTAGAGGAATTTCTTACTTTAGCAAAGGGATTGTAAGGAAGCAGTTTGGGGTCAAAAACATTCAAACAAAAGAAGAAGAAAAAATGCCATCAAGCATCTGGATAAAAAAAGAGGAGAAAGATAAACACTATGTATGTTTTAAAAATATATATAATAATGACATTGGGGATTTGTAAATGAGCATTGCATTATGAGGCGTTCCGCATCCTGCACTCTTGGTATGCGTTTAGGGAAATTCACATTCAGATTGGGAAGTAGCAAATAAGTCCCAAAAGGGTAAAAGTGGCGGGTATTATTTTGCTTTACTCTCTCCGGCCCGAAAATAAAGACTCGTTAGAATGAAATCAGAGCTTCTTACATGTGATTGTTGAGTAAGTGATGTACTAAATCAAGGCCAAAACTATTAAAAGAAAAAATAATTTTTGAAACTGACACTTTTTCATATTTACTATTATTATTTTTTAACATAAAATCACAAAAAATACTTTTCCCCTTTCAACATTTTTTTTTTGCATTCAATTATTTTCCACTTTTAAAATGTTTGGGTTTTTTTGCCTTCATTTTTTCTGTTTTGCATCCTTTTATTTCCTCCCCCTCATATATATATTTTTTTATTTTGTTCCAACCCAAGTTTCAGCCATTTTTTTAAATGAGCACTTATAAAGAGTTATTATATCACATCAAAATTATACAGCTCCAGTATTTTTTATTCAGGGTAGATATTTGGTTATCTTATTTCGGGATGATTCAAACCTATAAACACATGAAGTGGACATTTATTAGACCTAAAGCAGGGTGACTAAGTAGAGGAAGGAAGAGAGCAGGTTTTATTTTCCTGAGAAGACTGGGGTCATTCCACATAAATCAAAAAATGCTCATAATGTTTTATTACTGTGGTGCCCCAAGTGCCCGCTTCTATAGTGTGCCAGGTGGGCAGTATTGGAAAGAGGGATGTCCACACCTACACATTGATGGAGAAAATGGCTCTGTTATTGGAGCAAAACATTTGTTGCAATAAAAAGGTACCTCCAAAAATTGCAGGACATCTTGAACAATATAAACCACCTTTTCTGGTTTAAACATTTCATTTCTAGTTGTATAAAAGAGCTTTTTTTGTTGTTCTTTCCTCAATCAATTCAATGTCTTTGTGAAAATAATGTTATTTTAATGGTTCAGTTATCCAAACAGCAGGATTTCCGGATGGGAAAGAGAATAATATGAATAAAAAACAACAGCGTAAATTATAATAAAATGTTTCCCCTATACAAGTCTTTGTATATTTTCGAAATATAACAAGAAATAATAACAGTGGGATATAATCGCAATGGGGGACATAGTTAAGCTTAGAATAGTAATGAAGACAATAATTAAGCTTGTCAATAAAAGTACAAGTCTGACATTATTTTTCACATTTTGTATTCAGAAGTTGTGTATAAATTAATATATAAATACATTATTTCTCTTGAGATTGGGCTCAAAGGCAGAAGCAAATCCACCTGTCGCGAGGGAATGATTTGAAACAGACCAGAATAAGCAACGAAACCCCAAAAATTCCAGTGCATAAAATGCCTTTTTATGTCATTTTGTCATTATTTTGTTAAATTTGACGTAGTACCCACAAATAAAAAATTACATGAAGTTCCCAACTCACACTAACTTAACATAAAACACTGTTAAGACTATACCACTAGTCCCAAGTACTAATACAGATTACTAGCTATCTTTACATGTGAGCAAAATATATAGATAATATAAAATATATATAAAATATGCATGCTCCTGTGCTGCTTCTGCTTACACTGGTTAGTTCTATGTTGCAGCACTACTTTGTAGTATTCTCAGCGGGTCATTTTAATGTCATTTATCATAACAGTGTGGCACTTTTCGTCTTTCTACTTCCATTAGACTTTATTAGGCTTTATTTCGCCACTATTTTCCCACCAGGCGGTGATTACACCGGGGTTGTATACCGCTGCACTTCTTGTCGAAATGTATAAATAGCCGTGTGACTTGTAATCATAATGTATTGTTCCCAAAAACAGCACTGCACCAGCACTGAATTCCCTCAGTAAGACTAACGCAATAAGATCTGCTACCATGGAGACGAGGTGACACATCTAACCGGTGATCAATATCATTTGCTTGCCTGCACACAGCACGGCATTTATCTCAACCTCTAGTGTGTCTATCACAATGCTGACTGAAATTGATGGCACGCAATGATGCGTGGCCTAACGACCAGACAATGGATCCACGGCACATCGCCCACCGTCTTTTGTGCCGTTCACTAACGGAGATTTTAGCACGTGTTAGACACTCATCTTCAATGCATTGATTGAGAAAGTCCAGCGTAAATATTATAACTCCCAAAACCAACTGCTCATTTTTGGGGTGGCATAGTGGATTTCCTGACCAGTCATTTTAGGAGCCAATCAGAGCATCAACAACACCGACACTGGTTTTACATCACTTATGGGGGTACAGTTGACAAATGCTACTGTTTTATGATGATATACCTATGGTATTTTCACAATAAAATAGACTCAAGTAGGTATGGATGACCTGATCATGTGATCAAAAAATCGGGTTAGGTTACATTATTTCCATAGGAGAGTAATCAGGTGAAAAAAAAATGAGTTTTAAAGATGAATATATATTTTTTTCATTCTTAATGGATACAAAGCAATAAAATCAAGATGTACGGCCATGATTTGTATTACAGAACATCGCAAAACAGGTAAAACAGCAGACATAAACACTTCTGGGATGCTAGCTCTAACTGGAAGGTGATGGTAAGATAGCATCATGCCAGGCTTTATGAATGAATACGATTTTCTCATGCACAGATTGGACATTTAGCACCGTCAATGGCAGCCAAAATATTATTATTATTATTTTTTGAAATGGGTTGGCCAACATAATGGCCCCCTGACCGTGACCGGACGATTCGCCGAAAGACGTTTCACCGACGGACGTTTCACCGACGGACAGTTCACCGAAACGGGATTCGCGCGCTCGCCCCGCCCCTGGATCCTGTGTGTATATGTTTTTCAACCTCGGCACAAAAAACAACACAATGAGAATCATCCCCACTTTTATTTGTTTAAAAAATATTAAATTAAACACTATTTTTTTCGGTGAAACGTCCGTTTGGCGAAACGTCCATTCGGCGAACTGTCCGTCGGCAAACTGTCCGTGGGCGAACTGTCCGTGGGCGAACTGTCCGTGGGCGAAACGTCTTTCGGCGAATCGTCCGAGTACCCCCTCTGACAGAACCCATGACTACAACGTGGTAAACACAACTTTAACAAACCGGAGCTGATGAATAAACTACTCATGTTGGCATAAATGAATTTAATGAGTCACTTAGATTATGAATCATTTGAAAACATCCAAATATCATCTCTTTGCTCAAGGTTGCTCAGGTATACAGACTAGCCCTCCCACTGTTTACAGTCCCCATTTATTTTCCAAAGCCTAAAAAAAAAGGCACCACCGCGGCCTCCATCATGCATTTGAAAAGTACTTTCCAAGATGACGTCCTGCTGCTTGTTTTCTGTGGAACTGTAGGCTAAAATGCAATTAATGTAGTCATGACGGGGCTTCCTTAAGTGAAGTTTTTCAACTAGCGTGTCTTTTTTTCTTTGTAAATTGGTATCTCATACTGTTTGGTGACGGCGTGAGCTGCGCCATCCCCTCTGCTCGTGGCATAGATTCTCTGCTCTGGAAATGTAAACACCTGCAGTGCCACTGTGCTCGTTCTAATTAAAACTCTGTCTGTCTAATGAGAGACGTGCCTGTCGGGCCCCTCCACTACTCATTAAATCACTACTATTCGGGGCTGCTTTTATAAAACCCCGGTGCACGCTTGGATGTTCTCACCAATCTCCTGTGCAAGTATTTGTTTCAAGACTTTTCTCCAAGTTCTTTGTCTTATAGTTACACGTGGAGCAACAACTCCAAACTTTTTCTTTGTTTGAGAGGAGGGATTTTTGGGGGGACCGCGAGGGTATACCACGGATTTATCGTTGGCTATTGTTTACTAATTGATGGAGAAATATGACGCAAATTCACTGCCGTTGCTAGACGTCCAATTCAATTTGCATAGAAGGTCGACAGCAGTTGCGCAATTTTTTTAATGGCAGCCATTGAGTTTAATAGGCTACTTATGGTTATGGTATCGTTAGAGTTAATAGTTAATACTTCTTTAGGTTTATATAAGGTCTTATTGATTTAGGATTTTTCAATTTTATTGACATTTTCTAATTGGGTTTTCTATATATTTTATTATTTTCATGCCCCAATGTTGC
Organism: Stigmatopora argus; assembly: GCF_051989625.1. NCBI lineage: Eukaryota > Metazoa > Chordata > Actinopteri > Syngnathiformes > Syngnathidae > Stigmatopora > Stigmatopora argus. The sequence continues at coordinate 10,806,637 of NC_135408.1, read as the reverse complement.
ATTTGTATTTTACATGTAAGTTCAGGCCCCAATGGGTTAAAATACACACTACAATAACACATAATAATGATAAACATATTATGCAAATGAGAAACAACAGGCCTGTAAAAAATCGTATTCAGGCTGCCTTGATTTGTTGCAAATAATTTGTGTTGATATAACAAGAGCAGAACAATTCCACATTTCTTTTTAGTATGATATCTACAAATATTAATAAATACCTTTCATGGGTAAGATAATTTGCTCCCATTTCAAAAACCTCGCACATCCATCTTCTTAAAATTGCCCCGTAAGAATCCGACTGAGGTCAAAAGCAACCGCATTAATTCCAAAAACCCACCAAAAAAAGTGTGTTCAGAAAACCGAACACGTGCAGATTCCACACAACAAAGAGTGAATGAGATTTCAAAGTGCAAGCTCTAATACGCGAGGAGACCGAATAAAAGGACAAGCCGGGCAACATGTGGCAAACTGGCTTGTGGAGTGTCGCGTTGAGATTGTTTCAATGGATTTCTTCTCTGCCCAGCGTGTCCAAAGTGAATTTGTAGATGTCTCTCTTTGGTCAAAGACGGACTGACTGTGAGAGATTAAAGCCCAATTCTAACTGCTATTTACCCTTTACCATTGAAAGTCATCTGTCAGCAGACCGAAAATAGAACTAGAACACATTTGGTTGCTATTGACGGGACTAAACGTCCAATTCTATTTTGACAACAGCATATTTCACCTATTATTCTGTTGGATCAGATTTCTGTCACCGAGATTTGTCTGATCAAAATAAATGGCCTAAATAACCTCGATAAAGCCGTAGTCAGATCTGGAAAGGGAGAAAAGAAAGATTTTCTGATAACAGCCTGATGGGACATTAACTTTAAACATGCTGTTCCAATTACCATGGAGAATTCATAATTCAGAACTTTTCTGTGATCGGGAAACTCAGATGGTGTCGTTGCTTGAAGCTATAAAGCAAAGTGCCATGTTCGCTCAATTTCTCAGAGAGCCAATAAATCGCCATCCTTGCTTGTCCCTTTAGCTCCGTCTTTGAAAGACTTCGAAAGGCACTACAAGCAGAACCGGTTTTCCCTAATGGGATTTTTCAGCCAGTCCGATCGGCGCCATCCCGTCAAAATACCAACGTAGATCTTTCCCAAAACCCGATCGACAAGGCCAGTCCGATTTTCCAGACTTCACAAAGGATCCCCGACAAAAGAACGCCCCGACCATCCGCCGTGCCGATTGGAGCATCTCCGGGATTATTAAGAAACCTGAAAACAAGGTCAAAGACTTGAGGAAGAGCAGCGAGCGAGTTAAACTTAACTTCCACTTCATCCCCAAGGCTCTGAAAAGACTTAGAAGATAGTTGAGGCAGGCTCTATTGAAAGCTCCCCCGTTGGCATGCAAAGCTTTACTTTTGATGTTAATTCCTTGAAAGCTGTTTCTTTAGCTGGGGATTAGTGCACCAAGAGCCTGGCTTACCATACTCCGGCTAATAAAGATGAAACATTGACAACACAGGTACTCATACGTGCGCTCACTTGCCGGCGCGGGAACGTGGGCTATAAGGGGGCCTTAATTATCGGGAACTCACTTCGCTTCGCTAAGTAGAAGAATGGGAAGACACCGTGTTTGAATTTACTGTAGGTAAAATAATGAGTGGGAAACTCAGGACTTGAGTTCAGCGAGCCAAGGCTACCTGCTGTTGTTTCAAAATCTTAACGTGTGGCTTTCTAAAGGATTGACAGTTATGAACCGTGTCCATTAGTGCCGATGATTAGCCGTCACGTTTGCCGCGGCGAGCGACCGATTCGTTGGCGGTGGGCGCCAAGGATGAAAAAAAAATCACGGTGATTAATGTTTTTTTTGTTCCCCGGACTATTCACCTCTTTGAATATTTGAAACGCTTTGCTCCATCACTGAATCCTCTGCTTTGACACTTTAAGAAGTCAATTCATCAATCTAGTCCTTGTATTCATCCTGCTTCCTAGCACAATGATGTGAAAGCCTTTCCATTTTTCCATCACTTTGGCTGTTTTCCAATAATCACCATCCAGAGGTTTCCTTCCATTGACCTTACTGTATTTGCTAAAAGTGTTGTGGCGGTATAAGACTATACACAATTTGCAATTCGTTCAAACTAATCATGTTGTATGTATCATCCAGTGGCGGGCCGTCAGGGCCTTCAAGGCCTTCTCTGCTGGCCTAAGAAATATCTGAATCATATATTATATTTTGTCCATCAATACTTATTAAATAATTCCAAAAGGTCGGACAACTCCAAAGCAAGCAAATCTGTCACAACCGGCAACGAGCATTTTCAGCACTAAATCGAATAAAAATGCATGCCAGAAATACGACAGGACAGGCTCGACTTTCAGCATTAGCTTCGATGGCGATAGAAAAGAAGGAAGAAAGGACGATGGATATTCTGTATGTACAGTTAAAAAGGATTTTTGGTGAGTAAAATATGGCTATATTTCTAAATAGTATTTTAATTGTATGAGGTTATTATTGATTATTTTTTGTGTGTCGCAGCTGTAGATGCAGTAGATGTTTTATAGCCATAAAATAGTTTTTGAGGGTTGGATTGAAGGCGTCGCTAGAAAATGCACGGACCGCCGCTGGTATCATATACTTTATTGAAAACGTGGCAGCCTTCTTTTTGCTAAGGCTAACAGTGGTGGGAGATTCAAGAATTTCAATTTGAGAACGTAGACATTTTTTCATTGAAATGATGAAATTGGGCCAACATTGAAAGTGATCATCCAATTGCAGGCCACAAGGAGACAAAGGACCAACTAGCTAAGATTAGGCCATTTAAAGTGTTCAACCAGCCTTACGTACGCTGCATATTCTTGGAATGTGTGAGGAAAACGGAGTACCCGGAGAAAACCCACGCAAGCCCGGGGGAACATACAAAGTCCAAACAGTGACGATCGAACGCAAGGCCGACCAGAACAGAACGGAACAGAAACATTTTGCGTAAAAATGCTGATTTGGATATTAAATGGAATCATTTGCCACCATTTGGAAGATGGAAGTCATAGGAATAAATGAGAGCCCCGGGTAACATATGCTCCATGCATTCAGAGTTGAATAAAGCCTTTTAGTGCCAACTTATCTGATGTCATCGCGGGGTAATGGCCGTCTCACGTTTCGACCAAATATGAATTTTAATCTAAACCCCCATGATGCAATTGCTAGCAATGTGAAGAATACATTTGGAAAGTCAAATGATTGCCTGTGGCCACAGCAGGTAGAAGTAGTAACTGCTTCATTTTCTTACTCTCACAAACTAAACTATTTTTCCCCTTCAATAGTACATTTCTGCCTACTCATTTAAATGCAAAGGAAAATTACCATAGCTGGGTTCAACACCCAAATTATTTGGCGGCGACAGACGTCCAATCCATTTGAAGCGGGAGGGTTCGCAGCAAATGAAGAAAAGGTTGATTTGCTACGATACGATCCTCCCACTTCAGACAAATTGGACGTCCACTGAAGACAATCTCAATCTCTGTTAGAAGCATGCACAGATGTATTTAGATGGAGAGTGACATACACCCAAACAAAATTGATATTAATCAAGCCGTGCACAAAAGAGTAGTATCACTTATTTAATATCTTGGACGGCTGCCTTTACTCCTTCTAGCATCGCTCTGTATATTTTGATTTGCCAACTGTACATATTGATAGAGTGTCTTATTCCCAAGCGGGGGACATTGGACTCTTGAGGCGTCAAGAAAGCGATAAAGCATCATCGTTCCGCGGAATTGTGTTAACTAAAATATATTGACGTTCTGCGTGCAACTAAAGGATGGCCTTGAGTTTCTCAGGGATGTCAAAAGTAGGCATTTGGATGCATTGTGAAGAAGTACTGCAATTTCATCATGGCATATTAATAGGGAAAAATGACCTCTTGGTATCTGTAGAAACGCTTTTATGTATATGTAGCAACTGTTTGTTTAAGAATGTGGAAGAGTTTAAAGGTCATTGAATTGCAATCCTCAGTTTTATATACAGAAAGCCAGATAAGGGGTTAGGGATAGGGCACATGTGTCAAAGTGGCGGCCCGGGGGCCAAATCTGGCCCGCCACATCATTTTGTGTGGCCCGGGAAAGTAAATCATGAGTGCCGACTTTCTGTTTTAGGATCAAATTAAAATGAAGAGTATAGATGTATATTAAATTTCCTGATTTTCCCCCTTTTAAATCAATCATTGTAATTTTTTAATCCATTTTTTTGTGTTTTTAGTTCAAAAATCATTTTGTAAAATCTAAAAATATATTTAAAAAAGCTAAAATAAACATTGTTTTAGATCTATAAAAACTGAATATTCAGGACTTTTAATCCAGTTCTTTTAATCCATTTATTAATATATAATATAACCTTTTCAAAAAGCCAGCCCTATAGTGAAGTCAGAAAGTATACCTTTTTTCAAAAAGCCTTGCTTATTTATTGATTGATTGATTTTAGCACACAACATATTTCTATTTGAAAATGAACTGGCCCAGAGACTACTACAACAATACAAACTATATGTAAATATATGGCATCCAATTATCCTTAAACAAGTTTATTTAGAGTTTTATCACGATTACATAGCCATTAGATTTGAAACTGGATTGGAGGTCTATTGCCCGCTGTCAGTGGCAGCCAATGAGTTAATAAAATCTATCTCTGACTCTTAGTGATCTTTCATTAAAGACGCGGGTATCACAGCACCCTGTTTGGGAATGACTGATATGGGAGTATGTTTTTTTTTCTCCTGCTATTATATTGCGTTCACCTTTCAACAGAGAAAGGTGCATATTAACTGCTCCACCACAGAGCTGACCTTTACTATAATAATAATTATATTTTGTTTGCACAAGACTCAGACTGCAGATATCATTCTAAAGCCTGCAGCCATATTGGCAGAGCATTGAACATGATCTGAAACCACGCAGAAATGGCTTTGACGGCCAGGGACAGATTTCTTTAGACTTTAGACCAGTATTTGGTCTCACAAATCCACATCCAATTTGTGGTTCTACTTTATGCTTGGATTTTCCTATGGGATTTACTCCATACAGGCGTATGTATAATTCTGCTTATTTATTTAAGATCGTTTTAGTTAGAATTTTGAGTTTTCTGGGATTTTCATGGATAAAATGATGTTGCTTGACCTGAAATGTTAAGTTCTACTCACTTGTTATTTTTTTTAATTGGAGAAAGCACTGCTTTCAATGTAGTAATGTGATATTTGACAAATAAAATATCGTAAAAGGAATGTCCTTGAGCTAAACGTGCTAAAAAAGCACATACGTATGCTTCTCGAAACGACACCGTCGCTATGTCGGACCCTTAAAATGTTCCAGAGTGCATTTTCTTTAACAAGTGTTTGCCTTTTTTTTCCTGAAACAAGACCGTATAAATACTGGTGATAAAAAAAGCGAGCTAACACCTTCTCAGTTAGTTGTTTGTGGCAACGGTGGCCAATCGGAATAAGTGCTACTTATTGATTGTGCAGTATTTTTCAGCCCTTGCTTTTGATTCCATCCATTAGCTCAACGAGGAAGTTGAACCCATTATCAGCACGCTTCATCCTGATAACCACCATTTATTTTCTCTTCAATGATCCAGCCTGCTTGATACTCCTCGTCAATGGCTGCCAATGAGCTTAATAAACGATATTCGTCTATTTATATATCCTAACGGCAGATTAGTTAAGGGTGTCGAAAACGGATTAATGCTTGACATTATACACCCAAAGTGTGATAGGCAGAAAATAAGAAGTTTTATTCTTTTTTTTTTTCCTTAAAGAAGTTCTACTAGCAGCTTAACCATAAAAAAAATTGAAAAAAAAGCCAGTGTGTCATGTCTCGTTATCTTGGCGCTTTTGTCAAACCTCAGTAGCTTAGCGCAGACTCAATACTGGCTAAGTTCGACACATTGACTTTGATATTGAGAGAATTTTACACAGCCCAGTGAACACTTTCATTCCTAATACAGGGTAACTCTTCAAGTATTTGCATTTTAACACGTGCATAATTTCCAGACATAAAATGTAAATTGCCTCAGCATAATATATAATTTTTTTGTATGCGTGTGTGTTCACCAGCCCAAAATTATTTGGACATCTAACGCCATTAACAGGAGTCAATTTATTAAATAAGCACTTTTTAAAGAATTAAGGCATGGTTTCCCAAACGGTTGCAGGATATATTTTCACCAATCGGGTGTCTTAAAAGGAGAAAAGTGTTGATTGTTTCAGCAGAAAACTAATCTACTAAATTTGTGTGGAGTTTGCATGTTCTGTCAGGGTCTGCGTGGGTTTTCTTTGTGTTTTTGGGCTTTCTCCTCCATCCAAAAAAAAACATTAATGGTAAGCTGATTTAAACTTTTAAGTTGTTCCTGGTAAGAGCGTGTATGTGATTTAAAAGTTGGGCTACAACATGGAAGCGGATGCAAAGAAATGCCATGCTAAAGTCATTTATTTAAATCCCGTTTCCCTTTTTTTCCTTTTTTTGTTTTCCATTTTGGGAAATTCACGGTCAACCACTATTGTCTCCAACATAATTACATGTAGACGCTGTATTTAAAAGAACAAAAAAAAGGTAGAACATTCATCACACAGTGCAGAGATATGTTCTCTGTGCCGCGGCAGGAGGAAACTGAAGCGTTATCTGAATGACAGAGTTATTGTTTGCCTGTAGCTCTCCACTGAACAGTTACTGAGTAAAGAGGTGGGCAGAAGGGAAGCTGCCCACCCAGGCAATCTACTGTTGGAGGACTTGAGGGAGATGGAATTAGTCCTTCTCCACTGGGTCTGCCTACTGCTTCGGCAGTTTCTCTAGTCAATAGTTCTCCGCCGAGTGACGAGCTGAAATTCATCTTTCGATTGGCTGACTCCATTCAAACCTCGAAAAAAAACAATATCTACTCTCCTCTTCCAGTCCATAAGGATCTGGACGTCTAGGACGTCAATGGCACCCCATAAATGGCCTGAAAATAATAGGAATTAACTGAAAATGTAAATTGAGTGCATTGCATTTTCTAGTCCCAGCCTTAAAATATTAATCCCAAAAACTTTGGGGCATGTAGTCAGCCAAATGTGCCCCATTTTGTTGGAAATTAATTTGCAAATTAAATTAGAAAGATTTGTTTTATATGTTATAGACTTAACCCGAGGCAGTCAGCAGTTATAAATGTAGTCAATAATCCATTTTGGCGTGTTGCGACATTGAGGGATTCCAGCTAATTATTATTGGCAAGATAAAGCACTGCGAGAAGCGCTCTGAGCGTGGAGGAGAATTTCAGGACGGAATATGTTATCCAAAATAGCTTGAATATATATATACTACAGTGTTTAACTAACACGTTGCACTGCCACCCAATGTAAAATCAGTGGCACAGCTTTTGTAAATCAACCATTGCTTACTGCCTCAAGCATGGATGATAAACACACAACTACTCACCCACTTTTATCAATGCGAAATATTTTCCAGGAACATTAATAGAATTATTTTTTGTACTGATTTACAATAACAACTAGGAAAAAAAACAGTGAATGAGATGTTGCAGAGGAACCCAGTAAAAGTCATCTCTTTATTATATATTATATTATATTAAATGCTTATATTTGTTGTATAGAGGAATAGCACAGAACCACCTAAACTTTGAAAGCATGTGTCAACGCTGTCATCCAGTCACTATTTTTGGGTAATTAAAAAAAACCATTATGAAGACTTAGCTTTCAAATATGTGGACATGACATTTTTGCTCAGGTAAACCACAATGGTAAAATTTAGTGTGCCCTACATGACCCCAACATGTCATGACCACATATTTAGACACCGTCTCAATTTTAATTAACAACATTATTGTATTTTTTTAGAATAGAATTTCAAAAGTAATGGCTGCCAATGAGTGCCCTATAAAGATTGAAAAGCAGTTATTTTGTCTTATTTTAGTTTTATTTGGCACTTTCTTAAGTGGAGTGTATTAATGTGTCACGTGACATAACAAAACTGCAAAATGAAAATGTATTACCAACGGTTAATTTGTTTATTTCCAAAATAAATACGTATGTGGTTTGTTAAGGGAGAGTTACTACAAGATCACAATCCACTTTTCCATCTTTAAAAAAAAATTAGATATGTGCTGACCTCTGCAGGTGCAATCCTGCCTTACTTTTTTGACAGCCATCATTTCATCAAAAAACACATTCCTGACACATTGTCAAACTTAAAAACAAAAATATCTATCAATACATGAAGAAAGCATCCACAAATGTTTGACTGTAGCTCAGCACCACCACAACAAATGATGAGAAACGTATCAGGATTGAGGCAGGCCGCCCTAATGTGACGGCAAAACTATGCTATAGGAACGTTGCGAGCAAAATTGCAGAAGTGGGCCATCGGCCTTTAGTGACAAACAACCAGAGGCTTGACTTGAATTGGAGAAAATAGAGGAGCGGAAAGGTGTCTGTCGGTGGGGCTGGCATCGGGGCACAAAGTGGAAATGACAGTCTTTAGGCCATAAGTGGCAGCAATTGAGGGGAAAGAGGCAAAAGTGCAGCATTAATGGTGATTGGCACACGGGCCACGGGCAGAGGTGTCCAACTAAAGGACTCTTATGGACTGCATCTAGCTGCTTGCTAGTCACTCAACCATTTTTATATAGAGAAATCGAGCGGAAAAAACTAAACTAAAGCTCATAAAGACGAGGCCCTCACACATGTGGATGTCATACGTTGGGTTATAGGCCACAATAATAACATTTAGTATAAGTGTGTGGACATTACAATGTGATGTCATGTATGTGGACATCAGGTGTTAAATTGTGTTACTATTTTAATTGGATGAAATCATCACCTGCTCTATAAAAAGGTGAAAAAAATTGTAATATAAAAATGGCCTCATGTTTTGCTTGTACATTTAGTCTCCTTTACTAGAGAATAATACCTGCTCAATCAACCTATACAGTAGATGCTTAAAAGTCTCAATACTGTAGGGACAGTGTGTGAAATGAATCTTATGTAGGCACAAAATGGATAGTTACTATTATCATATTTTGTACTATTATTTAGCAGCAACAGTACAAGCCCATTCAACTGTATTCTAACTGGCTGCCAGCAGGGAGAGACACATTCACACCACATTACGTAAATAGATTCCATTCATTTATATTACTATGCTAACAAGTATGCAATATTGAGCTGCGTGTGTTTAACACACTACAATTGCTTAGCTCCAAATAGATCTCCATTCCTGTAATATAATCATAACTGAAATCTCACATCAACAAATATGGACATTTCACTTTGAATTGGACATCTAGGCCTAAGACGCACACCGACAAAAATAAAGCACCATAACCAAAGACAGAAAAAAATACTCACCACGTCAATGCAGCACACAAACACGGGGTTCAGATACACAGACGGGCTGATGACAATCACAAACACCTGGGTCACACAAGGGAGCCAGAAAAAAACACAGCAGGTGAAACTCATAGACAATCACTCCATCAGGACACCAAAGAAAACACATCCAAGCACCAAAACATGCCACTACAAGGTCTTAGATTTTAAGGTTAATAAAATAGCAATCAAATAAAAACATTCAACACAAACCATAAACAAGTGTGTGTGTATTAAGTATCATGGTAAGACTGAAAAAGTTGACTCCAGTGGCTTCTTTCAATAAAAGATGATCGCCTTAAAGAGCTTTTCTCACTGATACATTTGGCTCATGTGTCGACATCTGCTTGTTGGCAAGTTAATTGTTTAGCTCCGCCTATCTACCAGTGACCTTAATTGTCTTTTAATCTTCAGTCAAAGATCAGCTATGCCTTCCTCTTCTCTAAGCACGTCTGCAATTTATCGGATGCCTCGTAACGGCGAGATGATTCGCTTGATGGCAACAAAAAGAGAAAATCTTGCTAATGTTAAGACAAATTACAAATTAATTTTTGTCCGATTCACATACCTGTCAACATCTGCCGATAACTGCCCTTATAAATGATTATGATTCCCCTTACGAGTCGTACGGTGTTTGTAAGGTTTTTGGGGGGTTTGTAAGGGGAATCATAATCATTTATAAGGGCAGTTATCGGCAGAGGTTGACAGGTATGATTATTCACACAAAATAAATCACAAACACTACAGTTTTCAGCCAGTTTTTTAACAAAAATGTACAGTTCTGCCAAAATGGGCCCGAAATAAATAGCATATGACCTGGAAATGCTCAAAATCAACATGGAATTGCCTGTAAATGCACCCAAAATTAAAAGGGAGTGGCCTGTAAATGCACCAAAAATTAAAAGGGCGTGGCCTATAAATGTCCCAAAATCAACAAGAAGTGAGCGCACATTTTTTCTCCAGAAATATCATCTTCTAGTTTACAGTGTTTGCCGGCAATGAAAAAATCACAGTGTGATGTTTTGCTGACATGGCCTCAAGTAGATATGAATTTATAAATGACAAATAAAAAAAATCAATAAATAGCAGATTACATCTGACTCTGGGCCTTGAGTTGAAAAGCAAACAAAGATGGAAGGTAAACTCAGTAAAGCGATGCTGGAGAAGCATTCCATTTCAAAGGTTCTGGCCGATATGCAGTCATAAATGTTTGTTTGCCTCAAGGTCCTCATGTGGCAACTCCAATAACAGATAGGACTAGGTGTTATTATTATTTTTAAATTTCATTTCAGCCATCAATCCTCTGCTTTACTACTTCATACCACAGGCGATAATCTTTAGAAAATGCAAGAAGCCGTTTTCCCAAGAATGACCGAATGATGAATTCATATAAAGACGCGTAACAGCTTTTCATTTTTTCCTCCAACATCAATATGGCTAAAAACAACCTTTATGTCATGTTCTTTATACTTCACATTTTTTATTGCAATGCTGATGAATTAAAAATAAATAAATAAACACGGAATGTGGTCGTATTCATTTTCATTCGTTTCTATTTATTAAGTTTTAAATGGTAAGGAAAATATTACATTGGTTTTTTAAGTTATTTTGAGTTTTATTTTGTAATCTACATATTTTCAATCATGTAATAATAGCTGAAACCATTCCTATTGGACGTCTAACTTCGCCAATGGGTGCTAACAAGATATATCGTATTTTCATGACTATAAGGCGCACTTCAAAGTCTTAAATTTTCTCCAAAATAGACAGGGTGCCTTATAATCCAGTGCCTCTTATATATGGAAAAAACATTAAAATGTGTCATTCATTGAGGGTGCGCCTTATAAGCCGGTGCGCCTTGTAGTCGTGAAAATACGGTACTCAGTATTGTCACATTCATTATTTCTCTTAATGTCTATTTTTACGTATTGTTTAGAAAATAGCCAAAATGTGAAGTCCACATATGTCGACAACAGCTCTTAAAGGGGTTGAATGTATTTTGAAATGCCACAACCTGCCCTAAAAAGGCTCAAATATCTATTTTGCGACCGCCAAATGCACTTGGTATCCATTTTCTGCAATTTATCTCGTGATCCTGCAACATTATTTGTAAGCCTAAATTGGCACGCCTTGCATAGCCTGAAGTGAAATGATAGCCTTGCAAACAACGCACGCACAGGAGAGAGAGGTCACTTGTGTTAATTGTTATTACACCCATAACCAGAGCAGTCAATCAAAGGAAGAAGCACCATTTTGCTTATGGCACAGTACCGGTCGTAGTACCGAAATAATGAGGTGACCTCAAAAAAACGCGCTTTTTCAGCACCACGCCCGCCACTTTTTATTAAAAGCGATTAAGAAACGGCGTAGTGCATCACTCAACCTTTACTAATCCCAAGGTTTTAAAACTCAAAAGTAGTTAAAGACAAAAGGATGGGTCAGCGACTACTTTTGCCCTTGAGTGGGTGAAAGCGCAAAGGAGCAATAGCCACATATAATCCCTTTTGTATTTTTTGATCCCTAAATATGGCGTTTGTGTCCTTTTATCCGAGCTAGTTAGTGGTTCGACGGGTAAGTGATGCCGTGCACTTAGGCTGTGAAAAGCAGGTCAATGTGAGCACGGAGAGTAAAGCACATGTGCATTACATGGATAGCCTTGGGATTATTTCGCACAAAATGTCTTAATTCCTCTGTTCACTAATGATCCAGGGAAAATACCCTCTAATCTCCGTTCCATTAATTAAAAAGAGCATGAGCCCGTGGAAAACCTCGCCATCTGCTGTCGTTTCACTGCTGCCGACAGATTGTGTTTTCAGCTTTCAGCCTGGGTAACTGGGGTTATTTTGTTTTGGTTTTTTTTGGGGAGGGGGAGTAAATGGATCCAGCGTATAGAACGAAAAACAGTTTTAAGTCAGGCCATCTTTGTCTTTTGGTTTGCGTCAAAGGGCAATTTTTAAGCCAATTTATGTAAAAATTGAACTCATTTGGCTGCCATTGATGACGCTAAACGTCAATGGCATTGACCAATGGGCACGACTCCTAATTTAAGTCAAGTGAATGTCAATTAGCGAAACAAACAACAACTATACGGTGCTTTTGTGGTTCATAATTGAAGCACATTTCTCTTTTAATTCATTTTATAATATAGTAGTATATAATCATTATTTTTCATGTAGTTTTGGTCATTATTTTATTCATTTTATATATTCATAAAAAAATTGATACCCTAATTACAATAATATGAAATTGTACTAAAAACTACTTATTTGTTATTTTGCAAAGCCAATTAATCACAATTACCTTCTCTAATTATATGTATCTATACTGTATAGATAGACAGACAGAGAGACATTCAGTCACGGGGGGTGCCGGAGCCAATCTCAGGCAACTATGGGCTGAGTTGGTTCCCAGCCAATCACAGGGCACGAAAAAACGGACAACCATTAACATTCACACTAATACCTACGGCCAATTTGAAGTGTCCAACCAGCCTGCCATGTATAATTTTGGAATACAGAATGAAACTGGAGTACCTGCAGAAAACCCACGCGGGCACCCAAGGAATCTACAAAATCCACACAGGAAGATCACAACCCATAGATAGATAAGACTGTATTACTATCACTATTGTCTATCAAATGAATGTTAGTATTGTACATGAGATTTTATGAGGCTACATTTTTTTTAATAACCCAAAATAGCCCCTTGCCCTATCAAGGGTTAAAAGCCTCGGGACTCTAACATGAATTGGATAGTAGGCAGTAAAGATTATCCAAGCAGATGTCGTTTTATCTCCAAATGAAACAGTAGGGCCAATAATACGACACACACACACACACACACACAGACACACACACACACACACACTGTGAGTCGACTCCCCCCAACCCATCCGACCCTCCCTCTCTTTTCTTTCTCTCAGACATCAAGACAGCGAGCCGCATCAGCCCAAGCAATGTCAAGTTTTTGTTTGATTTTGTCTTCGCATTTGCTCCGCCGCGCGCCCCGAATGCCGCGCCATCTGGTCTCCGTCGGCGCGGTCAAGTTTTGACGGGACTCGAGCGACAGCCCTCCCGACGATGGACTCGCAAGAAGAACCCAGAAGACGTAAGCCGTGCGTCAAATTCTACCTAGTTTGCGCTATCGTCTGTTTCCTGGACTCGGCTCGGGGACAGATCCGCTACTCGGTCCCGGAGGAGCTGGAACACGGCGCCTTCGTGGGGAACATCGCCGAAGACTTGGGCTTGGATTTGCAGAAACTGTCCGCGCGGAGATTCCGCATCGTTTCCGGCACCGGGAGGCAGTACGTGGAGGTCAACTTGGAAAACGGAGTCCTGTTCGTCAACGAGAAGCTCGACCGCGAAGAACTGTGCGAGCAGAGTTTGGCGTGTTCTTTCCACTTGCAAGTGGTCATCGAGAACCCCCTGGAGCTGTACCGGGTGGAGGTGGAGATCCTGGACGTCAACGACAACTCCCCGAGCTTCCCCTGGACGCAATTCAACCTGGACATTTCCGAGTCGTCGGCGCCGGGCTCCCGCTTCCCGTTGGAGAGCGCGCAAGATCTGGACGTGGCTTCCAATTCGCTGCGCACTTATCTGCTGAGCGTCAACGAGCATTTCACCTTGGACGTTCAGACCAGAAGCGACGGCAGCAAATTCGCCGAACTGGTCCTCCGGAAGCCGCTGGACCGGGAGCGGCAGAGCGCGCACCAGATGGTGCTGACCGCCGTGGACGGGGGCTCCCCGGAGCGGTCCGGAACGGCGCAAGTGGACGTCGCCGTCTTGGACGCCAACGACAACGCGCCGGTCTTCGACCAGTCTTTCTATCGAGTACGGCTGGCGGAAAACGCGGCCAAGGGCTCGACGGTCATTCGAGTCCACGCGTCCGATCTGGACGAGGGCACCAACGCCGACGTGGTCTATTCTTTCAGCGGACACGCGCCCATCAAGGTACGCCAGCTTTTCCTGGTGGACCCGCGCACGGGGGAAATCCGAGTGAAGGGGCCCATCGATTACGAGAAAACCAGGATGCATGAAATTTACATCCAGGCCAAGGACAAAGGTCCTTCCGCCGTGGCGGTCCACTGCAAGGTGCTGGTCAACGTAGCGGATCAGAACGACAACCTCCCAGAGGTCATCCTGACGTCGGTGTCCTCGCCGGTGCACGAGGACGCCCCCCCGGGCACCGTCATCGCCGTCATCAGCGTGACGGACAAGGACTCGGGGGAAAACGGCAAGGTGGACTGCGAAATCCCCAATCTGGTCCCCTTCCAGCTCCACTCTTCTTTCCAGAACTACTACACCTTGGTGACCTCGGAGTTTTTGGACCGGGAAGCCGTGGCGGAGTACAACATCACGCTGACGGCGAGAGACATGGGTTCCCCGGCCTTGTTTACCAGGAAAACCATCGTGGTCCAAGTCTCCGACGTCAACGACAACGGGCCTCAGTTCAAGCAGCCTTCCTACGCGGTGTATTTGACGGAGAATAATGCACCGGGGGCCTCGGTCTGCTCCGTGACGGCGCAGGACCCGGATTGGGGCCAGAACGCTTACCTGTCCTATTCGATCATCGAGGACGACATCCAAAAGATGCCAGCCTCCACGTACGTTTCCATCAACTCGGATAACGGCAACATTTACGCCCTCAGGTCGTTCGACCACGAGCGGTTGAAGAGCTTTCAGGTGACGGTGCGGGCCCAAGACGCCGGCTTCCCGCCTCTGAGCGGCAACGTGACGGTGACCGTGTTTATTTTGGACCAAAACGACAACGCGCCGCTCATTTTGTCGCCCCTCCCTCAAAACGGGACGCCTCCGACGGAAGCCGTGCCGAGATCGGTGGACGCCGGCTACCTGATCGCCAAAGTCCGAGCGTCGGACGCCGATTCCGGTCAGAATTCCCGTCTTTTCTATCAAATGCTCCAGGCCACCGACCCAAGCTTGTTCAGCGTGGCTCTGTACACGGGGGAAATCAGGACCGTCCGGCAGTTGGCGGAGAAAGACCCCACCAGGCACAGATTGGTCATTCTGGTGAAGGACAACGGCCAAGTCCCCCTCTCGGCCACGGTTTCCATCATTCTGTCAGTGGTTGACAGCCTGCCAGAATCCCCGCCCGATCGGGGCGACCTGTCACCGAGGCCCCGTCACAGCTCCAACTTTAGCCTCTACTTAATCGTGTCCCTGGGCGCCGTCTCCTTAACGTTCCTGGTGGCTATCGTTGTCATTGTTAGCGTGAGGAAGCTCAAGGACGGCGTGTCCGTCGAAGAGTCCGACTTCCCCTCCGCCAACGTCTGCCGCCGCTGCTGCTGCTATCGCACGGCGTCCGTCGACTCCGACCTCTTCAAAAAGACCAATTTGAACATGCGGATGTCAGCCGACGCCGAGGCGAGCGGCGACGGCGCACGGCCTCCAGCTTACCGCTACAAGATGTGTCTGACGCAGGAATCGTCCAAAAGCGACTTCATGTTCTTAAAGCCCTGCAGTCCGGTTTTATCGGTCCGGCAGAATAATGACAGCAAAAGCTCGGACTACCTGACGTCCGGTTGGAGCGCGCTGGAGCGTAACCATCTGGCCAACAATCAGAATTCAATTCCAAAAGAGGTAACGGTCCACAAAATATACACGGTGGTGTCAAACTGGGAGGCCGGGTGGACAGATCGGGCCCTCCACATCATTTTACCTGGCCCGCGAAAGGCAATAAAGTGCATCGACTTCTATAGTCTAGTGTGGTTAACAGAAATATTTTTACAGATTAATGATCTGTACATGTATTGGTGTAAATATCCCTTCCTACAATTCAGTATCATAGTCCAGTGTGGCCTATATATGAACAAGTACAGTAACCCCTCAAATATCGTGGTTAATGTAGACCAGAAAGGCCGTGATAAACGAAAAACCGCAAAGTAGGATCACCCCCATTATAACTGTTTTTGTGCCTATACAGAAATACAAGTACAATGATCAAAAAGTGTGTATTTATTAAATATTACAGCTATGAGGATATAAAAATAAATGTATAATATATATAAAAATGAAAATAGTTCCTCTCCGCGTGATATAAATCCCAAAAAACAGGTTAATGGGAGTTTTAGTCCAAGTCCTTTGTCTTCTTGTGGCCACGGGTCCATTGTTCGCGATATTCGAAGGATTAGTTTTTTTATAAATTGTTCAAATACATTATTTCATCCAAAAAAATCGTACTTTATTTCTATTTTGACGGGTCACACACACTGACACATTGACGGGCAGTTCGACAGGATCTTGGCATCTATTTTTCTTGCATTTTGACGCGTTTGCATTTCAAATGTAGGCCGTGTCCAAAGTGTCGAGTGTTCCTGATTAACGGCGAACTTGTAAATCTTTGCGCACATTCATTATTCATTCAATTGAGCTCGCCTTGCACCGTGAGTCGTGTGATGCTTCACTGCGAATCAATTTGTCTCTCATTACTTCATGATCTCATTAAGGTTTGCTTTTTCTGACTCCTCAGGCATAAATTGCAAATTACAAACCTTTAACAACCCCCCCCCCCCCCCCCCCCCCTCTTCAACTCTGTTCTGGAACATATTGCAATCAAATCTCGATTTACATATTGGAAGTAGGGCACGCAGCTACAAAATTAGTTAACACCCGAACATTAATAAAAAATAAAAAAAATAAAGTGTGCTACAGCACACTAAGGCTGAAGTTTGTGAACACATGCCCTCTACTGGCTCACTTTCAGTCAAAACAAGCGCCAATGTGTCATTAAATAACTCGTTTGACGGTGAAGGACGTCCAATCCATTTGAAATAGGATGACTGGCATTGAACAATCATGTTTCAGTGCCAGTGACGGCAATAGAAGTCCAACTTTTTAACACCGGGAGGACTCACTTGGTCGAAATTCGATTGAATTAAATAACAAATATTTTAAAATCCTAGTATTTAACCCATTGATGGCAATAGTCCAATTGATTTAAACATGGAGGATTTCACATGAACGTTTTGCACTATTTCACATGAAAACCAAGAGTAAAAGCGACATGGTTGTAGTTGTTTACCTTGTCTTTTTCACTAAGATAAGGAGCCATACCACTAATGATTATCAATACAAACAGAGGAGAAAAAAAGGGCACTCCAGACAAACAGAAAACACATTTGCTGCACTTGAGCAAGTTATTGATTTGCATTTGTAATGTTTTGCCGGCACAGCTTAAGAATTCCAGCAAGGACTGGACCTGGAGCAATAATCAACAAAATTCAGCATACAAAAGGTAAATGGTTGCAATCCGCGTGCCTCGCATACACTTGAAGGATGGAAAATGACCAAAAGAAATTGTGTTTTTCACTCTTCAGGTACAGTTCTGGAAATATGGAAGGCACGCTGTCACGTCCACAACGATTGGACGCTGATGAGTATTTCTGCTCTGTTGCACCACAGTATTGGACTTGGGGAACCCATAAGAATGGTAAGATTGCTTTTTTTTAATCATGCGACTATTTTTAGTCATTTAAAAAAAGATGTATATCCCGTAAAGATCCGCTTTTCATATACAATTCATGGCCATCATATTTTGGGTCATTTGCTATGCAAAACAGGAGACAAAATGTCCTTAAGCTAACATTAATTAGAATTATATAGACATGTATTTTTGTGATGGTGATATTTTGTGATGTGCAGATTTCAAGATGTCTCTTCAAGATGGAAACAATCCCATGTTCACCTGGACTCAGACTGGGTCTAAACCTCAGTCCGAGGTGGCGGACCCTCATCACGGTGTATACATTCCTTCCCAATCAACGGACTACCAGCACAACGTTTACATTCCCGGCACCACGTCTGGCTACAGCACCCTAAAACTGGCGCCTCGGGGTGACTTGGATGTGTACAACACCTTTTCCACTTTTGGGAAGAAAAAGAAATTAATCTCCAAATACGAACAGCCTTATGAAAAAGACGACGGGTTCATTGGCAGTGGTATTTTTAAATGAGACGTCCACCACGTGCTTCAATGTGTATATCAGGCCTGGGCGATCATTTAATCTCATTTGGTTGACTCATGTGGGGTTGTTTATTTGTATTGTTTTTGTGAATGATGAACACAAATTGAGTGATAAGGCCCATTTGGTAAATTGTGTCTGATTTCCTACTGCCACAAATACTCCACTTTTTATCTTTTCCTTCTTAATTCCAAATAAGAACACATTATTTTAACAATTGCTCCTCAAGAAGTGTTATGTATGGTAGCAAAATTCTCATCTCATCTCATTTTCTGAACCCGCGACCCTAGTGAGGATAAAAGCGGTTCAGAAAATGAGATTAGAGTTTTGACAGTCCTTTTTTTATATCAATTACAACTAAAAACGCGGTAATAGTCTGGAGCTACCATAAAATTTAGGTTGTCATGTGATCTGTAAACATTCATGATTCAACTCACCTACATGTGGTAGAAATACTTGTTTTGTACAAAGCTGTATAGTAAATTTATTATAATAATAAAATGTACCGACAATCACGTGTCATTTGGATTTTTTTGTTCTACTTGAATGATACCTCAATATGAATTTTGCAGTATTTTTCATTGTCTGAATCTGGTCATATTTATTTATAACCGTAAATAAAATGCATCAGGAGGTTGTTGAATTTTAAGATAGCGACATGATAATATTGTCATTTCATGCACAATTTGATCACAGATGGCTTGGATCAAACCTGTGCTGCAAAATATATGGCGGCAGTTTTATACCTCATTTATCTTTAACGGGCAGAAATCAGTGGCATTTAGAAGACACCAGAAGAACAGACAAATAAATGCTGAGAGACTTTAAAAAAAACATTTATTCAGTGGCAAAATATCAATTCTCATCTTACAGTATCATTGGTGATCATTGACGCTCATTCGTGTGACGTCCAATCATCCTATTGTTGTGATTTGAAACATGTCCTTTTTTGCACAAATGAGACCTCTGTATATTGAACAAAGATATTAAATAATTGGTTATATAATTGAAGAAAAATAAGACATTAATACAACTAAAATGAGTTTAAAAAAACAGATGTACATATACTATACACATACTATCTGCCTATGATCAGACATAACATAGCATATTTACAATTTGCATAATTAAATACTTTGAGCAAGTGGCTTTTTTAAAAATGAATGCCATTTATATTAAGCCCACACGGTGGTGCATGATTTTATAGCAGAACCTTCCTGTAACTGTTCCATTTGTCACTAGATGGAGTAAAAACCCAGGCGAATAGAGTGATGAGAAAACCTCAAAAGCCATTCATGCTCCATTGACAAAGAGCAAATGATTATTTTACTTGACAAAGAAAATGCACTTCTTCTTTTATCTTTTTGTGTGTGTGTGTGAGGGGGTTCATTTGATGAATTGATCTATGTTTTTAATAAACTTGGAAATATACAAACTTGTAAAATTGCAGTTCTTGATCAAATGGAAAGGCTTAACGTGATGCTAAAAGTCTAATTTTGTCCTGATTACTGATTTTAGGAGGCCAATTGCAAATGGCATTTTTTTAATGACATTCAGCCCATTCATTGCTGCTCTTTGCTGCTATAAAATGGTCATCCAATGGCCCCTAGCAATAAAGACTCCCCCCCCTCCACACACACACTAACACACACACATACACACACCCCTCCTTACCGCAGCGCAGCGCCTTTCCGGTGAGCCGTGCCACTGGAGGCCAGCCTCCACAAACGCCGCACACGCCCCTGACTGTGTAAAATCCAACGCCTCGCTCGCACGCGGACGGACGGACCGCCGGCTGCATCTCAGCGGCTCCCACGCGCGAAACCAAGGATGACACCGGCGCCTCTGGAAGACTGAAACAAAGGACCCCCGCCTCTACTCGACTGCTCCGTTTGAAAGGACGGCGTGATGGCGCTTCTCCGGTCAGGACTGCTGATCGCCGCCTTCACGGTCAGTGCATTGTGGGCTCCCGCTCTTTCGATCACCCGCTACTCCATCCCGGAGGAGATGGAAGAGGGTTCCTTTGTGGCCAACCTGGCCACCGATTTGGGTCTGGACGTGCGAAGCATGGTGCAACGGAAAGCCAAGCTGGATGTCATTCACAGTAAAAATTACCTCGACATTAACAAAGAAAGCGGCGAGCTCGTCATCCGCGAGAAGATCGACCGGGAAAGCATCTGCATGACCAAGACGGCTTCGTGCTTTCTGAAAATGGACGTCATACTGGAGAATCCCATTCGCATTTTTAACATCGAGCTGGAAATCATGGACATCAACGACAACGCGCCCGTGTTCCGGAGGAAGACCATTTATCTGGACGTTTCCGAGGCCACCCCACCGGGCGAGAGATTCTCCCTGACAAACGCCGTGGACGCTGACGTCGGCGCCAACACCATCAAGACGTACTACCTGAGCGAGAGTAAATACTTCAGCGTCGACATCCAGACCGGCAGCGATGGCTCCAAGTACGTGGACTTGGTTCTTAACGGCGATCTGGACCGGGAGACGGACGCGGTGCACCATCTGATCTTGACGGCGGCGGACGGCGGGGTTCCTCCGAGATCCGGCACCGCCAGCATCATCATCAACGTCCTGGACATCAACGACAACGCCCCCCAGTTCAGTCGAGACGTCTTCCAGGTCACCGTGGCGGAGAACTCGGGCGCGGGGACCGTGGTCCTGACCTTAAACGCCACGGATTTGGACCAAGGCACCAACGCGGAGCTCTTGTATTCCTACACGCTGTACACCTCCGAGAAGACGCAGGAGCTCTTCTCGCTGGACAGACATTCGGGGGAGATCAAAGTGAAGGGGGCGATCGATTTTGAGGAGACCCCCACGTTCGAGATGCACATCCAAGCCCGGGACCAAGGCTCCACGCCGCTGTTGGGAAACTGCAAAGTGACGGTGTCCGTCACCGATCTGAACGACAACTACCCCGAGCTGACGGTCAAGTCTCTGAAAAGCGCCGTGGCCGAGAACACGCCCGTGGGGACGCTGATCGCCGTGGTCAGCGTCGGCGACCGGGACTCCGGAGACAACGGGGAAGTGGAGCTCGCCTTGAGTCAGCGGGAAATGCTACCCTTCGCCCTCAATCGATCCTCGGAGGGTTACTTCAAGCTTTTGGTTTCAAGGCCGCTGGACAGGGAGGTGGAGAGCAAATATGAAATAACCCTGAAGGTGAGAGACAAAGGGACGCCGCCATTGACCGAAAGCGAGACCTTCACCTTGGAGATTCACGATATCAACGACAACGCCCCCGCTTTCCCTCAGTCCTTTTACACCATCCACGTGATGGAGAATAATCTCCCCGGAGCGTTGCTGACCTCCCTCAGCGCCTTGGACCCGGATTTGAACGAGAACCAATACTTGGTCTACTTCATCGTGGAGAAGGAGATCGCCAACACCTCCATGTCCATGTTGTTCTCCATCAACCCGGAAAACGGCGACCTCTACGCCTTGAAGACCTTTGATTTCGAGCGGGAGAGGGAGTACCTTTTCCACATCGAGGCCAGGGATTCCGGGGTCCCCCCGCTGAGCACCAACGTCACGGTTCACATTATCGTGATGGACCAAAACGACAACACGCCGGTCATCGTGTCGCCGTGGCGGGCGCAGGGTTCGGTGGTGGAGCAGGTGATCCCGCGGTCGACGGATAAGGGCCACCTGGTGGCCAAAGTCATCGCCATCGACGCCGACTCCGAACAGAACGGTCGGGTGACCTACCAGCTCCTGCAGATCAGCGACGCCAGCCTCTTCAGCCTGGACCAGTACAACGGCGAGATCCGGACCGCCAGGATGTTCAGCTACAGGGACCCTCGCCATCAACGCCTGGTGGTGGTGGCCAAGGACAACGGGAACCCGGCCCTCTCCACCACCGTCACCATCAAGATATCCACGGTGGAGCACTCCACGGCCTTTTCCGAGACCACCGAGTTGCCGCTGGAGTACGACGTCTTCACGGACTTGAACTTGTACTTGGTGGTGGGTTTAGGGGCCGTTTCCTTCCTGCTCCTGATTACCATTCTGGTGATTATCGTGCTGAAGTGTCAAAAGCCCAAGCCCAAGGCGCTGAAGATACCCCCGCCCAATCGAAACAGCGTGATCAGCAGGAATAGCATGATCAGCCAGAGGAGCTCCACCATCGCAGACTCCACCTTGATCTCCAGCGATGCCTACTGGTACAGTCTCTTTCTGGCAGAGACCAGGAAAGGCAAAGTGGTGGTGAGGCAGCCCATAATACCCAAAGGCGCCGGCTACTTTGTCTCCAGTATACCCAGGAGCATAGGGCCCAGCGAGACCACCGAGTCCAGGGCCTCCACGTTGGAGGTAGGTAGAAAGAAAGAAGTTTACGGTCAAATCATAAAAAAAAATATATTTATTAGTGTAGTGGTTCACTCGCCTGGCTGGAAGATGAATGAATTAATCATATTTACTGTTTCTTTTTCTCTTTGAAATGAAAATGCAAGTTTTTTTTTAATTAAAAGCCTCTATAAAAAGGATTCTGACCATTTGAGGTCAACAATGTTGCTAAGCGCTTTATTGATGATCAAAATAGATTTCTAGATTAATCTACTCATCACGTTATCGTGATTTAGACCGGGAGGGATGAATAAACTCCTCAAACAACTAATATAGGTTAGTATTTCATATACATTCAGAATAAATGTGCGTTTAGGAATTCATTTTTATATCAAATGCAATTGATCGCCATTCATCTCACACGATTAATCGCGACTAAAACTAGTCACCATTGCCCAGTCCTACAAAATATACATATTTACTCCGAATTGACACCTGGCTGAGATCCCTAACAAAGCAAAAAAAGAATATTGCAACCTCAACACCCCAAAATGTGACGGTCACCTACGTATGTGCACGCTGGCCCACTAGAGAGTTAACTCAAATCATTGGAGTAGTCAAAAAGCAATTGAATAATTAGGTCAAACGAATACGACACCCCCCCTGAGCCCCCACACAAAAGCAGGCAAAATATTCCACTGTTCAATGTCTAATGTAGGTCATTTATCTCGGATGCATATCACAGTAGTGGGTGATGGGAGAGTGGCAAAACATCAAAGAAAGCGCAAAATGCGTTAAATGAGTCGATTCGCGCAGGGAGTCGGTTTGCCCGCGAACAAGAACTTGCATACAATTAAACTTCTCAGGTCAAACATTACTGAAAATGCCTGAGATGGACACGATGGTCTTTCTGCTCGACAAACCCGTGACTGAAATAGAGCGACAGAAAGGTCAAACATGAAGTGATAAAAATAAGTGGCCATATATTTTTGCATTTATGCATTATGTTTGACCTTTGTACTCATTGTGCAATTTGTTTCTCTTTCCTTTTCTTAAGTACTCCAAATGAAACCAAGTCCAATCTACAAGTGGAGGTAAGTTTTAACAATTCATTTATTTTCCCATGTCTACCTTTCAACTTCAAATTTCAGTTTGTTTCAAAATCCCTTGGCTTGAAAATGGTTGTCATTATAAATGTCACATTCAAATTGGCCCGGCTCTAAACGGGTTCAGCACGGATTAGAATGAAATTGGCTGCTGGTCAGATTCCTGTTGTGCACATCTGTTTATCCTAAATTCTGGACAGGCAATGTAATAGCCCAAAAAAAAAAAGATAATTCCACAATTTGTAGCCCCGCTTGAAGATGTTGCGTCCGTTTTTAATTGACAGGAACCGGTTGGCTTTCCGTAATCTTGGGCATGTTCGTGTCAGAAGTAATTTTGTCGTTGTGTTTCCCAGCAGGCGACCAGAAGAGGAATGCCGTGATCCAATCATCTCTTCCTGGCAGTCACGGACTCATAAACAGATGTAAAACTTTCCCGAAAAGCCGATTTTTCTGTCCTTCGGTCCTCCAAATATTTTCAATAGCTACATGCAATAGGTCGTAGATACTAGATCCTGTAAACTTTACTCATCCAGTAAGCAAAAGAATCGTTGTTTCGTTGAGATTCATTCCGATCTATTTTCAGCATGAGTCTAAATTTGGTCCAATTTGAACAATTGGAAAAAAAACTCAGTTTTTCGGAACAGAAATGACGCTTTTTCCTTTTTGCGCAACTCAAAATGTTCCATTGTTCTTCTCGCTTTAGTGTCAGAAAAAAAAACGGCGTCGTGTACAAAGTGCGTTTAACCCTTTATAGGGCGCTCGTTTCACTCACTGGCTGCCATCGACGTCGGTAGACGTCCAATTTATTGGAACTGGGAGGCATCCTGAATGGCAGCATTTGTGATTTTTTTTGGCCTGATTTGATTGGAGGAAATCTGTTACAATTTTAGTTTCTACATTTAGAAAAAAAATGTTGATATATTGCTAAATTATCACAATTAATTTAGATTAATTTGTAAAAAAGTGACTTCTAGTCTGATTTTTTTTGGTCATGATTTGCTTCATGTAAAATAAGTTTTTTAATGAGGGTAATTAATTAAAATATATACCAAATGCTATTAGTTGTGGTCAAAATGAACTAAAAATGTCGTCCTGATTCATATTAAGTTTTTTTTTAATTATTAAAAATAGTGACTTGCCCTATAAAGGGTTAATGAATAAGAGACCAGGTGAATACGATTCTTCCATTGGACTGATAATACAGAATCGAATCAGGTAATCTCATTCATTTATTTAAATGATGTGTGGTTTCCTTTTTAAAATGACATGTTGACTGTTTTATATGTGGAGTTTATGCCAAATAATCTCATTATTTGACATTCTCCCATATTTTACTCCAAAAAAAATGAAGGGTGATATAAGGTATTATTGAGTTTCCATGTGTTTGTTGTCTTCTGAACTTTCTGAACATTTTTCAAGCTTTGAGTAGCACATGAACATTTATGACTGTCTTTTAATATTATGCTGTATTTGGGGGACAAATTACATGCAATAATATTCATTTTTGGGGGAAATACTTTGAATGTCAAACGAACTTAATGTTACATTTCAGGAAATATGACATGAAAAACTCAAAAAATGCATTGTATATTCAACCATTGCGCTACTTCAAAAAATGGCTCTTCATTTTTTTTCTATCCATAAATTAAGATGACCAAACTGGCAATAAAAATATGATCCGATAAATACCAAGTTACTGCCACTTGAACTTGGACATTTTTTGAATTTTAAGTCTATAAATTGATGTAAAGTATATGAAAAAAAATGATCTCGTTATTGAGTTGAAGTCCAAGCGAGATTTTTTCATTTCTGTTTTTATTGATCATTGATGTCTTAACTTTTAATGCTGCTTCTGTGGGATTTTTCAAGGGCATTTTGTGTTGCGTATATGTGTAGCTTAGTGGATTTGATGTTTTGATAGTCTGTAGTTTTTGGCAAGATGCTGTCACTTTTCCATACCCGATTTGCGCCTTGGCACTCGAGCCAGGTTCCTGACTTTAAGTTCCCACTGACGAGATGCTTGTACGTAAAGCAACTTGCTGTATTTTTCGTGTACGGTCGATTGGTCGCCGGTCTTTTGGTCGCCGGTCTTTTGGTCGCCGTCTTTTGGTCGCCGGTCTTTTGGTCACAGTCTTTTGGTCGCCCTGACCGCGACAACGGGCGACCAAAAGACCAACGACCAAAAGAGCGGCGACAAAACAAGGTAAAACAACACGGTCTACGCATCAATAAAAGCCAACAATGGCCATGAGCAGTTTCACTGAGCCGACGTGTGAGTGTGTAGAAGAGTTTGTATGTACATGCGTTGTCCCTTTAAGAAGCTACGTCAGTCAGGGTCTTAAGAAGTTCTCCAACAAAAAACAATAAAAGTCCGGGAATTTTGGAGCTTTTCTTTAGCCTAATAATTACTAGGGCATTAAGTATGACTAAATAATAATTCGCAGTTTGTATTTAGGGAATTTGAGCAACGATTTAAATGGTAATTATCAATAACCTTCCGGGCGACCAAAAGATCGGCGACCAATCGACTGTGTACCGTATTTTTGGTGCTGCTTGATCCAATCTGACGTCGGTCCGGGGAGAGAATGTGCTTCAGACTGCAGGGATCGAGAAAAGAATGAAATCCACCCAGCAAAGTATTGGCAGCTTTTAAAAATAGGCACAATATAAGAAGGGAATGGCAACGATTGAATAGAGATTATATTTCGCAAGTCAGCAAAGGCTGAGAATTGTTACTTTTGCATATTTTACAACAACGAGACGTGACAAGAGATTTAATGCAGGCATTTGTTGTTGTTTTTTTAACCCTTAGATGCATAATTGGGTCAGAAATGACTTTTTTTCTTGAATTTGCTTTGTAATGTTAAACTGTTTATACTTGATAGAATTTCTTTAAACATGTTTGGCCTGTTTTGTTGTTGTTTTTATGTTTTTTTCTTTTTATGTTTGCATTTTTTCATGCATTTTCATGGCGTTTTGTTTGTATTTATTGCGATTTTTGCTTTTTTTACGACCACTTTTCTGCATCTAATGGCTAAATCCGTCTTTTTTGAAAGTGTCTGAGTAATTGCACTCCTGATAAGCTTTTGCGTGCCTTCTGTATTGTAAAAAGATGTTCTGACTTTTGATAAATTCAATAATTATGACCAGTATTATACATCAGAGTTTGGATTAAAAAAAAAGATCCAAAAATTGAACAATGCTTCTTTAAACTAGCATCACTGTTCATCATTAGCACCTGAAAAATATGCTAACTAAACCTAAACCCCCCAAAAACTAAAAATATTTATAATTTGCCAAAGACAAGTTTTAGAATATTATTGTAGCATCCTTTGATCCAACTAAATCCATCCCTTGATTAAGATTCCCAGTATTAAAAAAATAAAACAATATGTTCCTTACACAGTGTAATCAGTCTTTTCTTTTTTTTCAGAACCAGCAGACGCATTTACTGTAAATTGAAACACTTTCTACACTTGTTTTATTCTTAACGTCGTGTATTTGATATCTTCGGAAAGTACATTACAATCTTAAAGAATATTTAGGAAATTTTAATTTAATCGCCAGTTGTATTGTACAGGATTTACATCAAATGGCCTGTCCAGTTAACTGCCATTGACAATGATAGACGTCCAATCACGTGTCACTTCAAAGGTCAATACAAAATCTTTAAATGTGTTTCAGTGAACAACGAAAAGCCTCCTGCTTCAAACCAATGACGGCTAACGTCGTCAATGGCAGCCAAATTGAATGATTGGTCGGGATTTGATGTTGCTTATTTGGCTTTAATGTTCTGCTTGATCATCATCACTTCAATAAAGTTTTTTCTAAATGGGCCTCTTTGTTGTGTTTCTCATGGTTAAGAAAGACGTCTCAATTCATCAAAATAACTCGTCAAAGACGTCAGTCAACTCGTATTTCGACCCACTTTCTCTGTTTATTCTTAAAGAAACAAATAAATGACGACTTCCACTCCCAGAATGACAAATAAATGTTTTGTTTGTCTGGATTCACGTCTATGATTCTTTCAGAGCCTTCAATTACATGAGATATGAAATCTTATTTAGTATTCTGTTTTTTTCTGTTTTGTAATATTGTCTAATATTAATGTGCTTTTAAGTAAAGTTGAATTGTGTTATGCAAGATCATTTGCTTCACCTCGCCTTTGTTCTCCGTTTTTAATATTTTTTATTTTTTATGATGAGGCAATTAAAACATAAACACGACAGCAGTTACTAAGAGTTTTTCAATGAAATATTTACACAGTAGGTTGCGAAAAGGCCACAACAACCAAATTCCGCTTTGAAACTTGCAGTAGACTTGGCTTCGGTGTCGTTTTCCTTATTTATTTATTTGTGGTGGATTAGGTTATTATAAAATGTGGATTTTCAGATTTGGGGGCAAAGCGGTTTAGAGGATTTTCAACAGATTGTGTTGATTTGCCAAGTTGTCGTTCTACTTCGTGTCAGGGATTGGATTTGGTACGTTGTTTTTCCCCCCGCATGGCCTGTCCCTGTGATTGCCTATTGAGTTCACCTTTTAGTTTCCCACCCCCGCTTGTTAGCTCAGGTGTTTCTGATTGCCTCGCCAAGCCATATCTGTCCACATAAAACCTGTCTTTCTTGTTTTTTCCTAATCCCCCCACAGCCATTAAAGTTTTTGTTAGCGTCAAATTGGAACACTCTGAATCAATTCCTCACAATAAAGTGTAACATGGGACATTTGACCCAATTGTCCAATCGTAGAGGGTCATTAGAACAGCAGGGAAGATAGATAGATAGATAAATAGATAGATAGCTGAAACCATGGGGTCATGATTGTGATCCATTAATGCTTTAGTTTCCACCAATCACAGGCACGGCAAAGAGAAGAGCAAATTAAGTTAACTCCAGCCCCCTGATGTGGATGGACCTTGGCCTGAAGGAGAATGAGGTTGGTTTTTTTTCCTGGCCCTTATTTCTCTTTTGAGGAGAGATAAGCAGTCAGTCAGTCACTGCAATGGCGCGGCAGGCAACCCACACGAACAGATTGTCACTCCGATTTGGAAATGCGCGCAGAGCCGGACGGGAATACAAATGTGTTAGCGCATCTGTAAAAAGAAATGTCAAATGAACGCCGGCCCTCTAAGCGCAAACCTCGGTGGTGTTTTCGGGTCGCGGCTTTAACTCAGTGAGCTGCCATTGACGGCGATGGGCGTCCAATTCATTTCGACTGGGAAATGGGAATGAACATCGGTGCCAGTCGCAGCCACTCCTCGCTGTTTGAACGAATTGGACGCCTATGTTTGTCGGTGGCAAGCAAGGGAGGTAAATACTGTTTAAAAACATCACCTTTAAAGTGTTTTAAAGTTTATTTCGGTTTTAAATGTGATTATTCATTAACATTTTAACTGATGATGGTTAATTTGTGAAATTATATAATAATTATTAGATTTTTCTTTTAATTAATGAATATAATATATACAAATGATGGCCAAACAAACCCTCCAAGTGGGCTAAAAATGATTAAAATTCTAATTTGAACCTAGCATCATCATATGGAGATCAGATTTTGAGTTTGAGTTTGACTTTTGATTTATTTAATAAAGGGTCAGTATGTATAAGTGAACATATAAAAAGTGATGTCAACATATATGGACGCTAGGTGTTTATGGTTTCAGTTGGTTTTTTTGGAATGCCCAAAAGCAGTCATACGCAGGCAGTGAATTTCAAT
Organism: Stigmatopora argus; assembly: GCF_051989625.1. NCBI lineage: Eukaryota > Metazoa > Chordata > Actinopteri > Syngnathiformes > Syngnathidae > Stigmatopora > Stigmatopora argus. Next base: position 10,777,134 of record NC_135408.1, on the reverse strand, counting down.
AAAATCAGGATCATCAAATAGACGCCACATAAAGTAGGACAGCGCTCCACTAAAAATGGCAGTCACCACCAGTTGTTAAAATAGCTATCTCTCTCTCTCTCTCTCTCTCTCGGTATAGTCGTCGGTGTTCAAAGGTGTTTTGTTGAGATTTCTCTGCGGCCTTTTAGAAATCATTTTGGGATTCGTTGCATAAGATCAGAACATTGTGTTTCCATGACAACGGCCGTTTGCTGCGTGTTGCAGTGCCAGTTGTGATCACTGCCCTAAATTTGATGTACAGTCCTCACAAAGAAATGTCAACATGTTATTTTCTCAAACCTTCCATTGCAAGCAATGGAAAAATCCTCCATTCTTTTGCACATCTCAATCTATACTGACTTAGGTCATTCACTGTCAGCCCTCCCATTTCAAATACATTGGACACCTATTTTGGGGTATGGTCATATGAATAGTTTTCATTTACTTGACTTTTCTGTGCGTGTTTTAGTTTGAATTGGCCCAGACTTGCAGTATGTGTCCAGGTAGTTGATTTTCCTTTCCGTGTGGCCATTTGACGGGAGAAAAATGGCAACATGGCCAACATCATAATGCAGCATTGACCCCCTGGCAAGGGCAGGCATACATATAAATAATCTGCCACAGGCATCACTCAAGATGGAGTCCAGGCAGCACTGCACTTAGCTTTGGCTTAGTCCTCTATCCGACAGTCCGTGAGAACCACACACACACACACACACACACACACACACACACACACACACACACACCACTTCATCGTTTTTTTTTTCCTTGGGGAATATGAGGCCTCTTCAGATTCTGAAATCATGCAATAATTGCTGGGATTCTTTGCAAAGCAAAACATTTAAGATGTCATTTTTTCAAAGTCAGAATGATCCTAGTTTTTGTCAAATTGATATTGTTTACAACACCCAAGCAAACCAATGTTATCAGTCACTTTTAGGCAAACATGTCAAATTATTTCCAAAATTTGACCAAAAATGACCCTTACATTTTCACAGGCCCCGTTCATTTCCCATACGATGTTCAACTCGTGTTTCCATTCACTACAATTATTTTTTTCACTTGGATCTGCAGAAAAATAAAACCAAAATCAGGTCATAATTAAATGTACGTATAGGCTTTTCATTCCTTCCCCCTCCGAGGAAGGGTTCAAATTCGAGCAGCTAGCCTCCAAACAACTTGCCATGTTGGTAGATACATGCAGCTGTCACAGATAGATTTAAACTAATTAAAGTGATAACTTAATTAGCCTGTGTGACTGTGTAATTCATTTTAATTCATCTAATTGGGTTGACAAGAACACTGTCTTACGGCTCGAAAAGACGCTGTCCTTGGTGCTGAAACGACTGTACGTAAACGTCATTTGACTGAATTCATATATTGTTAAATGGTGCATATAGTAGCATGTAAGAACGAGATATTTAAAATGAAAATAAGTATTTCTAGCAATAAATGTATTAAAATATTTTTAAATGATCACAATGTAGACCTTATAGCCGAATATAACTCAAAATTCGCACATACGTAGACACCAGGTCTATCATATTAATTTGATATGAAATAGTCACTTGCTCTATATTAACCTATTGACTGCCATTAACTTCGAGCGCCCTCAATGGCACAGAAAGGCAAGCATTCGCAGTCAATTCTCCCCCTTTAAACCAACTGGACGTCCATCACTGACAATAGCTGCCAATTAATTGTCGAATGATTCTTCGCTTGAGTTGCAGAAGAAATGAAACATCCGGCCCATCTCGGTTTATGTTCCAGCCCATATCGCGTTTCTCCCCCGAGGCAACCTGATACTTGTGCTTTCTGGGGTCCACTCCGGGCGTCTCCAAATGCGATGATGTGACCTGACAGTCTGGGGTCTACCACAGACACTGATCCATGCGGAGGGAAGCTTGTGATTGTCAGTGCAATGTTTTTCTCTCCCTGCTGCCCGCCGCCCGTGCCTTGCCCAATCATCTGGCCACACAATCACTACCGGCGAATGAAGAAACGCTCCAACGCAGACAATGGGAGACCAAGACGCGCATTTCACGACGCGAAACGAGGATCTCGGACAACACCCAAGCGATGGCGTGTTCATTTTATCCTTGTAGCACTCCCCCCGTTTTCATTGTCACCGATCTTTCTGCAAAATGATAGATTTTGTATTTGGTCACGTACAAGGCAAGCTTTGCCTAGAAACGACATAATATTGGCTCGGAGGGGGTGATGGGGGGGTCTTGCTGTAGGAGGAGGGGGGCGAAAACCTGAGACTGGGTGCGCGCAAGGGTGGGATGGAGCACTGCTGATGTTAAGTCGTCTCTATTCGTTAGCTTGTATTCTGGCTTTGCCTTTCAAAGTAAAAGCTGATGGTGAAATTTGGAGGTCCTGCTCGACCATCTGACTGCGAACCATTCAATGGAACATTTGATGGAGTTGTTTTTGTTGTTTAATGACAATATATTCAACAAGTATCTTATGATCTGATCCTATACGTGGTTTTTGTGTGTATTTACCACAACTATATGACTACTACTGTGTACTCATGCACATTTTTGTTATGGTATCATGCATCAATATAGTGATATATCAACATACTCTATGTTTTTAAAAACGATTTCACTTTTACAAAGGAAACAAAAAGATGCTAGTGAATTTCTCCACCACAAAAGGACAATCATATGTTTACATAAATCTTGCAATCTTGCTATTTTACAAAAATCTCTTAGTTTTGAGCAGATAGTCAATAGGCCAAAGGATGAACATTCATTTTTTAATATATAATACTCTAAAAGTCACAACAAATTAAACTGATTGTATCAGAGAGGTGATATTTGATTCTTTTGAGCATTTAATCGACTCTTGGGTGTTTTATATGTTTCTAGATCTGAACTGTACACCTAGTTTGGACGCTGAAATCCAAGTACGGATGTTGTTTGATTTTGAAGGGGTGCTAGGGGATATTGTGGCCAATTTGACACATCTCGCGGCTTCAGTGGCGAGGAAACACACCCGTCAGCAGCGCGCATTGGGAGGAAAAAAAATCGCATCACGGACAAAGGAAAGCAAATATGGGCGAGCTGGAGAGAATTTGCCATCACCGAGTCCAACAATGGATGAGCGACGCCTGTTTCATCCTGCCGGAGACCATTTAGGGCACCTTGATGAGGTGCTGGCACGCATGGTCCTGCAAGCTAAAAAGGCGGAAGGCTGCGTTTAATCCGTCTGCGGATCCTCGGAGTTTGCGATGGCTGTTGCCGGGAGACTCCACCGGCTGGCGAGCATTGTGCCTTTTTATTATCATTTTGTCATCTTCTCCCTTTTCTGTGGCCTTTCCTTTGGACAGTTGAGCTACTCGGTGTCGGAAGAACTGGAGAACGGGGCACTGGTCGGCGATCTGGCGCACGACCTGGGGCTGGATATTCGAAAGCTGGCCAGCCGAAAAATCAAGGTAACCTCCAGCAGCAGCGGCGGCGGAAAACGCTACGTGGTCGTCAACCCCAAAAACGGCAAATTGCTGGTCAACGAAAGGATGGACAGGGAGGCGCTGTGCGATTCGTCCGGCAGCTGCCTAATCAACCTGGAGGTCCTGCTGGAGAATCCCACCGAGGTGCATCACGTCGAGGTGCAGGTGGCGGACGTCAACGACAACGCGCCGCAGTTCCCCAGGGACGAGTACCAAGTGGAGATCACGGAATCCGCCTTGCCCGGATCCCGCTATCCGGTGGAAAACGCCCAGGATACGGACGTGGGCTCCAACTCGGTCCGCTTGTACCAGCTGAGCACAAATGACCATTTTGCGCTGGTGTCCAACAAACCCTCCTTAAACGCCAAGCACATCGAGCTGGTGCTGAAAAAGCCCCTGGATCGGGAGCAAACGCCTTACCACCAGTTAATTCTCAGCGCCGTGGACGGCGGGACGCCCGAGAGAACGGGCACGGCCATCGTCAACGTGCGCGTGCTGGACTCCAACGACAACGTGCCCGTGTTCGACAACTCGGTGTACAAGGTGAAGCTGTTGGAGAATTCGCCCAAGAACACCCTGGTAATCAAGCTGAACGCCAGCGATCTGGACGAGGGTACCAACGGGGAGGTCTACTACTCCTTCAGCAGCTACACCCCAGAGAGAGTCAGGCAGATGTTTAGCATGGACACCAACACGGGGCAGATACGAGTGAGCAGCAACGTGGATTTCGAGGAGACTAACTCCTACGAGATGTACATCCAAGCCATGGACAAGGGTCCCGGCGCGGTGGCGGCGCACTGCAAGGTGGTGGTGGAGGTGGTGGACGTCAACGACAACGTCCCCCAGATCGTGCTGTCGTCCCTGTCCAGCCCCGTCAGGGAGGACGCCCGCGCCGACACGGTGGTGGCCCTCATCAGCGTCACCGATCGGGACTCGGGCGCCAACAAGCAGGTGACTTTGGAGATCCCGGCGGGGCTCCCCTTCCAGATCAAATCCTTCCGGAACTACTACACCCTGGTCACCTCGGCCTTCCTGGACCGCGAGACCACCGACGCCTACAACGTGACTCTGAGCGCCACGGACGGGGGGATCCCGCCTCTCTCCTCTCGGAAGACCATCCAGGTGGACGTGGCGGACGTCAACGACAACCCGCCGCGCTTCGAGCAGACGTCCTACACGGTCTACGTGACGGAGAACAACGGACCCGGCGCCTCCCTGTGCACGGTGAAGGCCCAGGACGCCGACATCAAGGAGAACGCGCGCATCACCTACACGGTGCTCAACGACAACAACCACGGCATCCCCGTGGCCTCGTACGTGTCGGTGAAGGCCGACAGCGGGGAGGCCTACGCCCTGCGAGCCTTCGACTACGAGTCGTTGCGCGAGTTTCACTTCCAGGTCAAGGCCCAAGACGGCGGCATCCCCCCGCTGAGCCGCGTGGCCACCGTCTACATCTACGTCATGGACCAGAACGACCACGCGCCGCTCATCGTCAACCCGCCGGGTAACGGCACGCGCTCCTTGGAGACGGTTCCCAAGAACGCCGATCCCGGCGCCCTGGTGACCAAGGTGGTGGCGTACGACGCCGACGCCGGTCCCAACGCCTGGCTGGTCTACGTGCTGGAGACGGCCACCGACCTGGACTTGTTCAAGGTGCACGAACACACGGGCGAGATCCGGACCACCCGCCGTATCCTGGAGGACAACTCCACCTCCTTCGCTCTGACCGTCTTGGTCAAGGACCACGGACAGCCCGCCCTGTCGTCCACGGCCACCATCAACGTGGCCGTCATGGAGGCGCCCCCCAAGGTGGTGCCGGATCCCAAGAGGATCATCAGACCCCACAGCACGCTCCTCTTCTCCAACGTCACCCTGTACCTGATCGTGGCCCTGAGCGCCACCACCTTTGTTTTCCTGGTCACCGTGGTGGTCCTGGCCATCGTGCGCTGCCACGCCTACTGCACCCAACCCGGATCCTGCTCCCCTTGCTGCGGCTCGCAGAAACCCCCTCCGGACGGCGGGAGCGGCAGCGTGAGTGCGGGCGGCGCCCCCGGCGGGATGGCGGGGCAACCCAACAACAACGTGGTCCTCCGGAGGGACCTGAAAGTGGAGCCTCACTATATCGAAGTGCGAGGGAACGGCTCGCTGACAAAGACCTACTGCTACAAGACCTGCCTGACGGCCACCTCCGGCAGCGACACCTTCATGTTCTACAACACGGGGAGGCCCATCAGCGGCACCTGGGGCAGCGGCGCCGATCGATTCTTCACCAGTGGGAGCGGATTTGTACGAAGGCTGAGCATGCCGGACGCCTCGCTTCAAATCTGTCCGGAGGTACGCCTTATTCCTCTTTTTCCACCTGCGGGCACAACTTTAAGGTTTAACCCTTCATAACCACCAGATGTCCAATCCATTTTGACTAGGAAGGACGAATGAATGAAAAAGTGATACTTTTATTTGATTGCTATTATTATCTCATCACATTTTCTGAACCGCTTCATCCTCACTAGGGTCACAAAGGGTGCTGGAGCCTATCCCAGCTGACTTTGGTCCAGAACAGGGAACACCCTGAATTGGTGGCCGGCCAATCGCAGGCCACAATGAGACATACAACCAATCACTCATAGCTAGGGGCAATTTAGAGTGTCCAATCAGCCTACCATGCATGTCTTTGTAATGCGGGTGGAAACCGGAATACCCGGTGAAAACCCACGCTGAGAACATGCAAACTACAAACAGGTGGACCGACCTGGATTTGAACCCAGGTCCCCCAACGTGAGGCCGACGCGCTAAACACTCAGTCACCGGCCTCCCCTGATTACTTTATTGTCTCTCACTTATAAAAACTATACATGAAAAATAACTATATATATTTTTTTAACCCCATATATGTATATCATCATAGTTGAGACCTGGTGACATTTTGTGTCATGTAGGCTCCAGTATGAAAATCTGAGTAGCCTAAATTACCCAAAATGCAATGCCCAAGGCAAAAATAATCACTCTTCTTCATTAACCCAAATAGTAGTCACTTTCCCGATGACGTAGGTTTTGTTTATTTACTGGTCATTCTGCAATTTTGCATTCATTTAGGTGGTCACGCCCACTTGTTCCGTTTGAGACCCTTTTGTAACGCTCCCCTTCCCAACAACGTGGGATCGTTTCATTCCCCGTGCTCGACCTCAGCCCTAACGTAAACGTGCCGTCTCTCGGCCCAGCCGAGCCCTGCTCGGCACTCACTTTGCATCAACGTCAGGCCTGATGCTTTTCTCCATCCCGTGTGATTTCTGATGATTCAGAGATTTGCGAGTCCTCATCGGAGGTTGTCATCACATCCGCTCTCGGAGTGGGTCATGTTGTCGCTACCTCATCGCTCTTCATATCTGACCGAGTGGGCAAAGTGGGTGCGTGTGTGAAGCGGACAAAGACTTTTTTTACACTTGGCTTGGTGCAATTGATAGACCGGGCAAAAGTTACGATGAGACGAGTTGTCGGGCAAAAGTTACGATGAGACGAGTTGCCGGGCAAAATTAAGATCACATCTTCTGGCTTGCTAATTGCCATTTAAAGAGGTTTTTTTTTTGTTTTTAGATGATTTTGTCATTTGACAGGAACGGCACCATTTTTAAACTTTTTTTTACTGAAAGTAACCCACTAAATATATATATATATATATAAATATATATATATATATATATATATATATATATATATATATATATATATATATATAATGATTGTGATTAAGATAGCCATAGTCTAATATGATGATAGTCTGCTTTTCGATTCATCTCAATTCATTAAGATTAAACTTTATATTTTGGCTTGGGAGACCTCCGTGCATCACATGACACTTTGCTGAAGCCATTTATGGAGATCCAAGGCAAAGGGTGTGGTTGCAGAAGCTACCGTGGCTCTCTTGTATTAGTTTTATGGCCAATCATTTCCCACAAGTCTACTGGGAAGCATTAGCAAGACCAAAGCATGACTGTCTTTCATTTGCACAGCTTGAGAGGGAAAGACAAAAGGCCCAAAATTCAATCCTGGACCACATTTAGCACATGCGTGTGCATTATGTGCCAACAGATATCAAGATATACCCTTGTGTGTTTGTGTACGTGTGTGTGTGTGTGTTTGTGTGTGCGTGCTTGTCTTGTGTGAGCTCTGATCATATTCAGAGCAGGGATATGTATCATGATTCATTGATGAGGCTGTAGAGATTGGCCCGGCTATGCACTTGAATGCGATTGAACTTAACTCTTTTGCTGTCCTCCCCCCTCCCCATCCACTGCCCCCCCCCCCCCCCCCCCCCAACCCCCATCTGCTCTTCCACTCACCTTTTGCACGCTCAGCCAAAAGCCCCAAATGCTGACTGGCGATATTCTGCGTCTTTGAGGGCCGGGGTGCAGAGGTAAGTGACTGTTTTGCAAGCTACGCTCACCTTATAAAATGTTTAGTGATCTTCGCGGTATGTCCGGTATTGCTCGATGCCTGTCAAAATGATCCAAAGCCTTCTAAAGCCTGAAATGCAGTACAATTTGGCCAATCAGAACCGGTCACTGCAAGCATAAAATAGTTGATAATTATGCATTAGGGCTGGGTAATGATGACAGATTTTAATTGCGATCAAATCCGTATTTCTATGAGCTTCAATAATTAACGTGCGCTAAATGCTACAATTAAATTCCTGTTTATTTTAAGTCATTATGGCCCTTTTTTGTCACTTTACCAATCTTTTAAGGACATTCCTGAATCACTTTCTATTGAGTGACCCAAATCAACAGGAAAAGACTGTAAATTAATATGCAATTCCCCCAAAAACGAGAGCCCTGGCAACCATTGACGGTCATCGACGTCCAATCCATTTAAAGTGGGAGGGTTGGCAGCGAATAAAAGAAAGCCAAACCTCCCACTTCAAATGGATCGGGCATCGATTAGTGATCAACTCATTGAAATCCCCAATAACATAATGAAAAGAGCTTGTTTTTTTTGCACGATAGGAATATTGCACAATGATTTCCCGACCCATGCATAATTTCTGTATCCCCTTATCGTGATATTATCATGAGCTTTATATCGCAAATGGGAGTACCCAGAGGTTTTCACCCATAGCGAGCCATGGCCTATATATAAGGCTTCGCCCGTGCAAATCTAGCCGAGCACATTTTGTGTGCAGTGTAACGCTATATAGGCCATTCACATCCCCCAGTTTGGCTCTTTAAGCGGGAAGCATGAAGGACAAATGCGTTACGACCTTTAGCACATTAGCTGACGTACGCGCACATCATTGTCTGCCGCACGCGTGCCTTTATTTATACACCGTTGTTTCTGGAGGTGTGAAGATGTTAATACAGACACCAGTGGACAATTGGGATGTTAATTTGTTTCTTTTTTACCACACGCTTACTTTTCAAGGAGAGAATAAGGATAAATGAACAAAAATAAACAAGTTTAATGGCTTTTTGACTGCTATTGATGAACACTTGCTGTCCATTCAATGGATATTTCTTTAGACAAATTATTTCAAATGTTTACTCTAAAGCAGAGCGTTTTTTCCCCCAGAGGCCACTTTTAGAAAAATTCAAAGATCGACATATGACAGTGGTAGACGTCCAAGATTAGATTGAAACACACTTTGAAGCACAAAGACAAAATGTCCATCAATGGCAAATTGTCAAGAATGTCCATTGTTTTGATCAGACTGGATTATATTCTTTTTATTGATATGAAACAAAATACTGAAATTCATTTTCTACATTGATTGGAAATAACGGAGAGGCACTGTTTCAAGTGACTAACTCCATCTAGTGTCAAACCTGAGGAATACAACAAAACGTAGAGTGAATTTAAGGTTCTTTTGTGGGCCAAATTCAATGATATTTTCATCCTTTGCCATACCAGCATTGGTTTTGACACCTAGTTATGCTTTTACTTCTTAAAATTCTGCTAATGAGTCAATGTGTCGTTTCCCCTCTTAATGATTATTTCAGGAATGTGGGTCACCGAATTCAATGTGACGTGCAAAATGGCGGAGGGAGTACATAGATGACAGTCGAGGTGAAGTGTTAATGAGAGCATCTCCACCTTCGACGAACATCACGCGCGATGACATTTTGGAAACGGCGGCGGCAAATTGCAATGATGCCTTCGGTTAATCCACAACATGTTACAGTCTCTGATGACATGATGCACATTATGATACGAGCGCACCGTAGAAATGAACACTAATTTGTAATTAAAGCAAACTCGGATGGAGCAGAAGAGCACGCAAGAGAGCGGTCAACGTTGTTAGCCTGAAATGATTCAAATTCCGTAGCGATTAGAAGTAAAGAAAACTCATTAGTCGGAACTTTGAGCTTTTCTCGTGTCACGTTAGCATAGCTTTTGATTACAATCTGATTATTGGAAAACGGAAGGGCCAAAACAGCTTCCATTGTAATCAAAATGATCTTATTTAATCAGATTCACACTGGCAAACTCGTTGTTTGCCATCGAGGTTCAGAGATGTCCAATTGATTTTGACTGGGAGGGCCTTCTAACACTGTCAATTGCAGCCAATCAACGGTCAATCATGTTTGCGTTCATCTGTGCGTGTGTCTTTTCAGTTCGGTCCACATGGAGGAGGCTTCTGTCATGCAGGGAGCCCAAGGCATGCTGGTCCAGAACTGGCCCACGGTCTCCAGTGCTGCAGGTGAGAGTCAATCAAACAATTGAACATCAATTAAAGGCTGACGTCCCAAACCAAGCTGGAATTTGGCAGCAAAAGTGAAATTAGTTGGTGGATTGAAACAAAAGCAGGCAGTTGAGTGTGTTTGCGTTTGATTGCGATCACCAGCATGAGCTTTTTTGTGTCTAGGGCAAGAGTGGGCAATCCGGTTCTCGAGGGCCGCTGTGGGTGCAGGGTTTTTTTTCTCCAAGCGATCAAGCACAGACACTTGAACCAATGGGGGTTGTGCTGAAAAAAGAAGCACCACCTGACTGCGATTCACTGATTTCACTTAGAGGACACCGGATTGGTCAAAAGGTGTCCTCTTAATTGGGTTGGAATGCAAACCCGCACCCACTGCGACCCTTTGTGGAATAGTTTGGCCACCCCCGGTCTATGGTGTTTGTAAATTTATAATTATAGTTGAAGCTCTGCATGGGGCATTTGCATTAAAAAAAAAGTTATCTTGATGTAAAAGTTTCTGCAGCCTACATGATCATGGATTTTTCTTCTTTGAATTCTGGTTAGGGGGAGGTTGAAATTTCCCATTGGGCTATTAACATCATTAGTCAATGCCCCTATATATTTTATGACTAATTAATACAAATAGCAGTCGTCCTGAAAACGAAATGTTGTTGTAAATTGGTATGAACGAGGGGAAATATCCCTTCTTTATTTGCATCTTGGCTCTAATTATAACTCAGTCGAGCGTTGGAAAAGCCAGGAGAGACAGATCAACAGCTGCGCCATACTGGGAACGGTGCTTTTGTTCTAAAAGGAAAAAAAAAAATCCAATTGGAAAATGATTTGTAGCGTGTGGGTGGCAATGTTGAACATCTGTTGCAGCACAAGCAATGTAAATAGTGCTGACCTAAAACATGACCTGTGCTTCATTATTTACACACACACACTGGCTTAGTGATAATGAGTGAGAATAGACTTTTGGTTTTTTGGGGGGGGCTCAAAAGAGGATTTTTCAGTCTGTTTTTTGGTTCAATCGTGAGCATTGATTTTCAGTTAGCGTTTCACTCAGCGTTCAAATATTCCTTGCTGTTTTTAAAAATATATATATATGTTTTTTTTTTGTTTTTTATTTTTTTTTATTTTTTTTTACCTGCGCCATTCTCCGAGACCCTCCCACTTCAAATGGAATGGACGTCTATTCCCGTCAAAGCCGGCCAACGACTTTGCGTGCCGTTAAAATAATTAACAGATTAAATGCGCTTAACGGCGTCCCCTATAATAATCAATTTAAAAGCCGTATTCAACAAACGACCTGTTTTTTAACCCACAATGCGCAGGTAAAATAATTCATGTGTTTAATTGAACTCAAGCTGATTAGTTTTGGACAGGCACGCGATTGGACGTCTATCGACGTCCGTGACAGTGAAAGAGAAGCAAAACGCTGTGCTTTTAATAGTGAAAGTCATTTAGGTTGGGGCTGGTGAGAGGTGCTGCTGGGATGAAAAATGAGAAAGGTTAAGAGGATTGGCAAGTTCCCGCAGTAGTGTTGTTGCTAGGGAACACCATGTGACTTGTTGCCTGGCAACGCTGACTAACGGAGAGATTGCTGCAGCAGCCGCACCCTCCGTCAGCGGGGAGTGGGTGAAGGCTGTTCCCATGGCAACCCGCCCAACCTCTCAATGGGAGAATTAGCGAGCAAAAGGAAAACGAAGGAGCAGAATAGACGAGGACCAGTCGACGCAGCGAAATCTTGACAAAAAGGTTTTGTTATTTTGGGGGTGGAATTATGGGTCGGATGGAAAGTCACATCCTTTTCCTAAATGTAGGATGACGGGTTTCTAATACGGGAATTTATCACGGCAGGTGTCATGGCAACCGAGCAAGGACGGCTTATTTGCAGCTAAAGATGAATCCATTTCTGATGGATTATTTCTTGATTTTTTGCATAAAAATATGAGGAGCAAAATTGCTAACAGAAGCATATCTACTTGGTAGCAATTGTATGATAAATAATAGTTATTTGTACATCATTCTGACAGGTAGACGGAAAGAAAAGCCATTTAAAGGAATCCTAATCAACTTGTTTTGTTCAGTTTCCTCAACTGACACTCCCCATTTCATCATAAAGTTTAGGAAAACATGTTTTTACGAATGGCGCAAATTGCTGTCTCGGATTGTTAGGACGTTTTGCAAACAATATTTTGATTGGTCAGCCATGCCAAGTTGTCGACTGTTGGCCGCCGGTGCGAGTGCTGGCATGAAATTGACTTGATGAACTGGTTTCAAATGTGGGCCAAGACTTCTCACGGCGTGCTTCCCGGCGCCAGAGGAGTGGAAACCGTTTTCGGCTCTCCAGTAATGTCATAAATAGCCTACAAAGAAAAAAAATCCAAAAGAATCATTTGGCGAAGGCTCGTTTGATCTGAATCAAAAGCAGGCGGAAAGTAGGTCAGAGCACAGCGAGGACTGGTGTGGGCCTGAGAGGGAAGGCGTCGTGCCGTGGCGTGCCGTGGCGTGCCGTGTCTGCCCCCCGTCCCCCCCGTCCCCGCCCCCCATCTTTCCCAGCGTGTTGCTTCTTCTAGCATTCCCTTTCCTTTTTCATTTCTCACCTTTTGAACTCACTCGCCTACGTTTAGCTGCGGTTCAGACCATGAACCCTTTTGCCTGGGATTTGATTGACGGATGTCATCGCTGGTGCTCAATTATTGAAACCAGAACTTTTTAATACGGGTGGCGATGGCGGGAAGACAATAGAATTGTTGGAAGTATTTGAGCATTTGGATTGAGAGGGGGGCTGAATGGAGAAAATAGATTGGACGTCTATCCCTGTCAATGGTACTGAAACATGAGTGTTGTTAGCCAGGCTTCACTGTTTAAATGAATGGCGTGTCTAACCTTGTCAATCATGTTGTCCATTTGCCCCGCGCAATCCATTTATCGATCATTATCGCAAGAAACATCGATTTTTGATGGCCCCATTTGGAGCAGGGGTGTCCGACTCGGGTTGGTTCGCGGGCCGCGTTAACGTCAACTTGATTTCATGTGGGCCGGACCATTTTAGATATAATATTTAGATTATTTTTTTATAAATTGATTAAAAGAACTAGATTAAAAGCCCTGAATATTCAGTTTTTTTATAGATCTAAAACAATGTTTATTTTAGCTTGTTTTTTTAATCTATTTTTAGATTTTACAAAATGATTTTTGAACTAAAAACACAGAAAAATGGATTAAAAAATGACAATGATTGATTTAAAAGGGGGAAAATCAGGAAATTTAATATACATCTATACTCTTCATTTTAATTTGCTCCTAAAACAGAAAGTCGGCACTCATGATTTACTTTCCCGGGCCACGCAAAATGATGCGGTGGGCCAGATTTGGCCCCCGGGCCACCACTTTGACTAATGTGATTTAGAGGCATTGACCTCCAAGTGGACTTAATACTTAATAACAGATTATTTCCCTTTTAAAGAAAAGTGATTAACAGTAAAAAAAAAAATATTCATGGTTTTATGTTTTTTTTAAATACAAAGGAACATATATCTAATATTAGTTGATAAATTCATTAATTTGACCTTGTACTTACAATTGTTAAGCAACTAAAGTAAGGATAAATCTGTCAACATTCCATTTTTCATTTTTGACTGAATTCATTTGAATTTAATTCATATTTTTTATATTTTATATTTGTAATTGGACATGACCTTTAGTCAATACCTCCAGTTTGAGTAGGCCAATTAAAATCAGCCCCCAAAAATGGCAACAATTTTTTTTTGGGCTAAAATCATGGAGCCCTAATAATGATCATAATTTATTATTTATTTTTTCTGGCTACGCATAGATGGCGAGGGTGGCGGAGAACTCTCCCCTCCAGTAGGCGCCGGCGTCAACAGCAACAGCTGGCACTTCCGCTACGGAGCCGGACAAAGCTATTGCCCGCCGCCGGGCCTGAAAGCCGGCGAGATTCCCCCCGAAGCCTTCATCATCCCCGGTTCACCGGCCATTATTTCCATCCGCCACGACCCCGGCCCCGTCGAAGATAAAGGGGACTTCATTAGCTTTGGCAAGAAGGAGGATGCCAAGAAGAAGAAAAAGAAGAAGAAGGATAAAAAGGATAAGAAGGAGAAAGGAAAAGATGACGGGGATGAATAAAGAGGGATGATCGCCAGCTATTAAGATGCCATCCTGATTACAGAGCCAGAAAAATAAAAGGCCAAGTCATTACTATCAGGGGTGGAAAGTAACAACTTCCTTTTTATTTATATATTCTGAAGTATTTATTGAAATTACTCATGTTATTTTAGTAGAAAGCCTTCAAAACAGGGGTCTCCAAATGGCTACTATTGGTCTTGTTTATGATCTTTTTTCCCCATGAATCCAGCAACAACAGTTAACCAATCAGGTTTCAACTCAAACAAGTTGCACCTGACTGCAATCAAGTGATCATACTCTGGAAGATTCCTGAATGGTGAAAATGTGTTGTCTTGTTTGCTTGGAATGAAATCCTGTGGCCCCAAATGGAAAAATTTGGAGACCCCTGCTCTCTTATGTCAAGAAAAGTATTGCGCAACGGCGTCATATTGGATGTGGCTGACTGCCCCAAACATCGTAAACGTAAAATGCAAGGTACGTGACAACATCAACACATAACGTGCAAATAAGTGCTTCTAGCATTAGCAAACAAATGCTTTGACATAGTAGTTAGTTTACATCTAATAATTGACGTCACATAGCGCTATAGCTATCATGCCGTTTCATATGTTTGTTTTCCACACTTTTACAGCGGTTCAAACCACGTCACTTTTAGTTTAAGTACATTTTATAAGCCATTAGTAGAATGTCATCATTGTAAAAGTAGCTTTTTTTGTGTACTCTTTCCACCCCTGGTCAATAACGTAAATATTGCACCGTACGCATACCAAAACATGGTGTCTTTTTACTGTATCCTTAATTAATAGTAATCCTTTATTAGACCAACAGCGACCGGCTCTGCAAAAGCAAACCTTAATAAATATTCTGGGGCTCCTTTGGCCTTCCACTTTGACCAGTAGAATATAGAATTCCATTCTGCAATTGCCCATTGAAATTACATTTTATGGAAACGGTATATGCTGTGAATTTCATTCCCACTGAGTTTATACAATGAAAACTATCATGCCAAAAACACAAAAAAAGGACTTGTTTATGAATGATAGGGAGCCTCTTCTGGCACACCGCCTTTCTCATGCCGGCTGAATGAAATAAATAGTTTTAGACTAAAAGCCGAGCTGAAAAATAGGACTTTTTCTCATCAGTATTAATGTATACCGTAAGATTCACTTTAAGGGAAACAGGACAAGCAACTAGTGTTGCACCAATACTACTAATAATACCGATACGGCACCAAAACCGGGGAGTACGAAGAAATACCGGTTAGGATGATGTACTTTTTAAATGCTTGCTGTTCATTTATTGGCTGCCAGGCCTCCCGCCTCAAATTATTTTGACGTCTGGTGCCGTTATCCCAAAAATGGCACCCTTCCCCAATTAGTTTTTCACTATTAAACGTCCGATCCTTTTCGGGCAGTGAAAGAATGTAATGTAATGATAAAAGGAAAATAGTATAGGACAGTTTTGACATCAGAAGGGTGTCATTATCTGTCAAAAATGGTTTTGTTGCAACACACAAAAAGGAAATGCAACAATCTGACAGTAAAATAGCACAATGTTAAAGAGATAAAATGGGTTGCACCAACTTTGTTATGTTTGTTCCCAGGTTAACTTCAAAAACTGTTTACCGCAGTATATTTTGCGTATTAAATTGGGGTAATTCATCCGCTCAAAATGGATTGGTTGCCCAATTGAAGTTAAACGATAAAGTTTGAAGTGAAATTAACATTTGTCACATTATTCAAATAACAGAAAAGTTGGTGCAATTGACACAAATGGATTGGAAACACTGAACACAACCACCATTCATGAACAAATTCTATATCATTAAAAAAAAAAACCTTTGCTGAATAGAATTCTGTTATAATTCTGCCGAGTTCCTTTGTTGGCTTAGCAATTTTTGTATGAGGGTCAATGGCATTCTTAATGGTTCGAATATATTCTGAGGCTATAGAGCAGGAACATTGCTTGTTCAAGCCTGATCCCTCTTCTTCTGTCTTTGAATGTTAAGTAGATGTTCTTCAAGCTCATCACCATCATGGCTTCGACCGCTTTAGCGCTTGTAGGACACGCTTGCCCGCTGCTTTTTCCTCTCTTTTTCCTCCCACTTTTTGGGAAGATCAACTGTAAAGTCATTCATTCCCCTTAAATGGACTGTGCAGTCGTGTCATGTCGTCGCATATTCATAAACGGAAGACACTTTGTTAGCCGGTGTGTGTCAAACATTCACATCTTACTTGTGTGATGCTAGCGAGGGAAGTCGTCGTTGTGTTTTACAGCAAAATCTCAAGAGTCTGACGTTGGGAGGCTTTTTTTTTTTGGAGTCGTCCGAAAAGATTTTGAAACCGTAAACAAACAAGTTACAGTGTAATCGATTGCGGGGAGTTCACAGGCAAGATACTCGTTTGGTATTTATCATTTCCTTCATTACTGTGGGAAAAAAAATTGATTTGCGGTAAAATGCTGGAGCTGAGGTTGCCAGAATCTTAACATTGGAAAAAAAATGGAAAAGCCTTAAAATACTTTAGTGCTGTCCATAAAGTTTACTCTTTTTAATTAAATTCCATGGTGATTAAATGTTATTATTGGTATGTTTTGTACTGTCTGGCAGATGACATTAGATTGCATTTAGCTCAGTCGTCAGCACGCTTGACTGCCACTGCAATGGTGTGAGGTCAAATTGTATGCAAAACAACACCTAAATATGATGTAAATCTATCATTTAATACAATATCATTCTTTTTACTGTAGTTTGCCGTTAATTTGACGATTTCCCCATTTTTAATGGTATGATTCTGGAACCACAGCTCCCAGGTATTTTACCCTAGAGTCAATGTTTTTTTTTTTTAATTTTTCTCGGTCTGATTTCATTTTTATCAGCTCTTTTGCTAGTGTATAAAACCTGTATAAAAAGATTGCCTTTATTTTGCCCGTTCTTGAGGAATCTTGGCCTTGCGTGGGAGAAAACGTGCAGTTTGAGCTAAGTGCTAAGCAACTGGAAGTGGCTCATCTCTGTTGACGTTACTTTTGTGGAAACGTCCTTTCTGCCTTCACGCTCGCGTTTCCTTCCCCCGCCCAGGTGTATTTCCGTACTGTCAGATCACCCCGTGTTTGCATGTTGTAAGAAAAGGAAACAGACGTTATACAAATACTATATATACCTACCTATACCTTTTTTTTTCACTGAGAAATGTGTATCGGAAACCACAAACCCGTCCGACTCGACATACTCATACACGACAGTACTGCAAACCTGAAGTATCACGTTTTTTATTCCTGTTCAAATAGCATTGGATCTTCTATATGTAAATATAATGCTATTGTGTTATGCTCTGAAATGCCTTTTTTTGCATATGATTTGCATTGGTAAGAAAATGACTTCCATAATGACCCTTCAACTTGTTGAAATGATCAAACAAACACTGTTGTGAGCTCATGTGCACACCCTCCATTAAGTATTCCTTGATGAATCAAAACAAAAAGGCTGAAAAAGACCACCCAAAAAAATCTCAAATAGATAAAATGTCCCCCTAAAAAAAAAATAATAATAAAGTTGATGTATTCTTTGCTTGTGTATAGTGAATATTTGTCAGTCACTGGGCGTGACAGTGGGTGGCACATGCGAGTCGACTGTGACAGTGCGAATCTGTTCATAAACTTATTTTGTACACCTACTTATTGTTAAGGTGATATAATAGTGGTTCTAATGAGTTCAGCAAACTTGCAATGTGTTTTGTTAATAAGTCACAAATAAAGTTTTTCTTAAATATCGCCAACATTGATGTGAGTTTGGAGTCTTTCAAAGAGATATAGGCCGCATTTATACCTAATATTTTGAGTAGTAGTTTGTTTATTGAACAAAAAGAGTCATTTGCCCTATAAAGGGTGAAGCAGTTTGATTACCTATACAAAAAAAACTGGTAATATTGCATGAAGTCTTAAAATAAAGCTTATAATTACAATAAAGCACATTTATTTACAGTGATATTTACATAATGTAAGGCAACCAAATATTTGAAATGTACTGGATGGTCAATTATATCCATGCGTAGGTGAAAATAGGCCAATGAGTTGAAATAATCCATTTTCAATGCAGATTGTGAAAGTGTCAATCGATGCTGGTGGGTCCGTATACAAATAACATGGGAAGCTAATCCTCACTTCCATTTCAACAATGGGCTTTCATGATAATTATTGTCTTTGTGGGGGTCTCAAAACATTGTGTGTCTCATGGACGCCATCTGCATGGGGATGGGAGAACATTCCCATCCTGTATTTTCCCCAAGCTACTCTTCCCAGAGTTTATCAGTTGAACAATGCTGACACTTACTGGTCAAATACGTTTTTTATTATGAGATGTGAGCCATTTTTTTAGGATACGAGAACTCCTTCATGTTTTTATTTCTCCTCAGATAAAGAAAAAATGATGATTTGAATACAGTTTTGCTTGAAGGTTCCAGGATTTTTGTAAATGGATCAATTTGTGCCCCCACTGGGTTGTAGAGTATGCATAATCATTGCTAACTTCAATGTGTACTTTGTTAGATATGTTGGTCTTTTGTGTCTAAAATGCAATGTTCCTCTGATTAAACCAGCGTAAATCACCATTGCGATTTGCTTATCTTGCAACTCAAAGTAAAAGGGGTATACAATACTGTGGTAATAATAATGGGGTTGATCCTACTTTGCGTTTTTTCATTTATTGCGGCCATGTCTGGTTTACATTAACCGCGATATTCGAGGGATTACTGTACTACTACTTTCTAAATAGTTTGATCTTAGTAGTGGTCACTTTTTAGCCACCATAATACTCATTTTAATATTTTTGCCAAAATGACCCAAAATGTGATGTCCACTTTTTTTAATGGATTGGATTGGATAACTTTATTCATCCCTTATTCGGGAAATTTCGTTGTCACAGTAGCAAGAGGGTGAGGATGCAGAAATAGGAAAGGCATTTTAGACATAAATAGATAGGTAATAAGTAAGTTAATAAATAAATACATGAATAAATATATAAATAAATAAGCGTGTTGCTGAAATATATATATATATATATATATATATATATATATATATATATATATATATATATATATATATATACATATACACATTCGTGTACATACACAAATATATACATACATACACACATATATATAAGCACATATATACAAATAGTAACTTGCCCTGTAAAGGGTTAAATATGGTCCCATGCAAGTCCCTTCCTTCTCCCTCCTCTCTCTCTCTCTCTCTCTCTTTCTCTCTTTCTCTCTCCTCTTCCCAATCTCCACCCAGCTGTAGATCAGAATGCTGGAAAGGGAGAGGACCTTTATGGAAATTTGATGGAGATAGTGGAAGAAAGAAAGAAACGTGGAGAGGACAGGAATTTGTCCGTGACATCAAGACAATTGAGCCAATGTAGCACAAAGCCGGCGGATTTTAAATACGCAAATGTTGAAATGTTTGAAAACTGTTCTCAGGTAGTAGTAGTGGATGAACGTTAACCGAATTGTGAGATGTGTCAAGCTGTTTGACACCAAAGATGAAGAGCGAATGACTTCCTTACATATGGACATCATGCAGGTATGGGACAAAAGTCCTCATTTATTGACTTTTTTGTGTTATTTCAGAAAATGATACCCGCTTGCATTTATTTACATGTGCAAATTATAGCTAGAGTTCAGCTACATTTATTGTTGGATAGTTATCAAGTGTAAACACATACATGACATTTGATAAGTTCATGTAGCGGCCACCCAACTTATTAGACCCTACAGCAGGGGTCTCGAACTCAATTTACCTGGGGGCCGCTAGAGGCCGAGTCTGGGTGAGACTGGGCCGCATCCGGATTTCCACAAGAAAAGCACTGATAAAACATTCCAACGTTATCAAATATCTTTATTTTTTAACAAAAAATAATGAATTAAATAAATTAACTTAAAGATGAATAAAAAATAAATCAATCAGTAATACAAAACCAAATAATACTAATTAGCATACAGTAGATATATACTGGCTGGCTAAGTAGAGAAAATGAATTATTTTTATTCCGTTTCAAATGTCTGTATTAACAGCTCTTTAACCTTTAACTTTCTGAACTTGAATGGAACATTGAACATGAAATATTCTGAAAACGGCTTCTCTTGCCTACTCCTTGCTGCTAGAGACCTGGCAGCGCTTCTTCTCACATAGTCACATTTGGCTTGAGGGAGGAAGCAGTGGAGACCCTCAGTAGAGCTTGAAGATGCTCATCAATAAGTCTGGACCTGTACTTGGACTTATTGAAGTTCAAGGTGGAGAAGAGCTTCTCACACAAGTATGTGCTCCCAAAAAGGCACATGGTCCGCTTGAACCTTCGGGAAAGTTCAGGGAAGCTGGGGGTCAACTCTCTCAAAAATTGCCCAAGCTTGTCTGCTTCTCCACTCACCTCCCTGAACTTGGCTTTGAGTGCAGAGTTGCACTGCAGGTCAATGAGCTCCATTTGAAGCTCAGGAGGGGCATCTTGCACATCAAAGGAGAAGGGGTCCGCAAAAATTTGAAATGTGGCTTTGTGTGTCTTGAAGTCTGCAAATCTGTGATCAAATTCCTCCTGTAGCTTCGAAATGGCCTCAACATACTTCTCACCACTGAATGGTGTGCCTGCATCCACGAGAGCCTTGCATGCTGGGAAATGGCAAAGGTTTGTCTGAGAGAGCTGGGCTTTCATAACACAAGTTTAGTGCAGAATGCTCTCACGTTGTCATAGGCAGCACTGACAAGTTGCCCCTGGCCTTGTAGCTTCTTGTTCAGTACATTAAGCTCATGTGTGATATCAACAAGAAAAGCCAAGTCCATGAGCCATTTGGGATCACTTAGCACAGGATCAATCAACTCACAAACGGCGTAGCTAGCTTTGACTGCTGCATTACTGTCTTTGGTAGCCTTCTTGAAGAGATCCTGTTGCCTCAGAAGACGTGTTTTAAGACTGGCAACCTGGTTGGCTCTCTCATCTCCATGGTATTTTTCGTACTCCTCAGCATGTCTCGTAGTACAATTACGTTTCAAATTGTATTCCTTGTGCACCGCAACTTTTTCAGTGTAAATGAGACACGTCGGGGTGCCCCTGTGTTCAACAAAGAAATATTGCACTCCCCACTTTTCTTGAAACTGTCTGTGCTCATCACCGACCTTTCTCTTCACGGCAGGCTTTGAAAGAGACATCTCTGGGGCTCTGTAATATCTTTTTCCACTTGGAATGAGTCTCGGGTTGATCTTTCACATTCAGTCGCGCGGGTTTGTGGCGCATGTGCACTTTCGCTCTCCGTTTCAATCGCGGAGATGGCTACAGACACTGACACAGGCTGGATCACGGATCATAGCGCCTCATTCAGTTCTATGCTGAGAGCAGCGGAGGAGTGTGCGCGCCGAGCGGAGTGATCGGCCTCACGGCTTCTCCTCCGCCCAGCTGATTGGAGGAATGAATGAGTGAGTGAGCGAGGCACTGGACAGCCCGGCCGATGTCCCGCCCTCCAGAGCCGTATACCTCACCGTGATTGGTTCATTCAGCTCCGAACCAAAGTTCCCTCAAATTTTTTGTTGGTCTGAGCAGAAAGACAACCTCCCTGAGGGCACTGAGTACCAGTGTGAGCGACATCATCGGTACTCGGATGATTCGCCTAAAGACGTTTCGCCGACGGACGTTTGACAGACGGGCAGGTCGCCGAATGGACGTTCCACCGAACGTTCATTCGGCCGAACGGAGGTTTCGCCGAAACGGGATTCGAACGCTCGCCCCGCCGGATCGTGTGTGTACAAGTTTTTCAACCTCGGCCCGCGGGCCATATACGGCCCGTTAGGATTTTTAATCCGGCCCGCCGCCGGTGTTGTCCAAATTATTGTAAAAATCAATGTTCGTCTACCATCAATGGCAGTCCGGGAATAAGCACTCTTGGGCAGGCAGATGTAGCAGAACCGAGCCGTAAAATGACAGCAATCGGGTCAAATCCATCCTAAAACAGCATTTAATGATTAAATACAAATACTGGATGATATCGCGATGGAGGCAAAAAAACGTCTATAGACGTCCATTCGCCAAACGGCTCAAAATGCTCTCAAATTCGGTCAAATCCAGCTGAAAACAGCGTTTAATGATTAAATACAAATACTAGTATTTGTATTTAATCATTAAACTAACAAATACTAGTACGACCTGTCCGTCTGTCAAACGTCCGTCGGCGAAACGTCTTTAGGCGAATCATCCGGTCACGACATCATCATTGCTCGCTATCGGCACACCAGTATCACACCTGCCACAAGCAGGTGCATGTCAATGTTCCCTCTAATTTTTCATGTAAAACATGCTGTAAAACAAGAAAAACATGAGTGGACAGAGCTACTGCCACTGGCTGCCACTTAAATGGCGCCATCATGGGGAAAGGGGTAAAAAAAAAATAATAATAAAAAAAAAAAAAAAAAAAAAAAAAAAAATTAAAAAAAAAAAAATCGATCTTTCATATTAAGACGGGGGCCGCAAATTATCGTCCCGAGGGCCGCAGTTGGCCCGCGGGCCGCAAGTTTGAGACCCCTGCCCTACAGGGATAAGTCACTCGGTGTTCTTTCTGCAGTTTTGACATGTTGGCGGTGTGGCTGAGAGGAGCCCTGTCAGATTTGCTTTAGGAAAAAAAGTCACCACATCTACATCGACGCCTGCAATTAGACATTTTGTTTACGCCGTATCATTTACAGCCAAATTTCTGTTTCACTGCAGAAAATGGGTGTCATGTTTTGGGGATTTGAACCAATTTTTGGATGATTTTCTTCATAAATACTTAATTTCCCACAGTCACTTCTTCAGAATAACACGCTTCTTCTTCCTTCGTTTTCAGACGCGGCAGATCTGATTTCTCGAATTGTCTGACGTTGGAAGCAATCCGTCAGAAGATGGGGAGACGTGCGGCCGAGTTTCCTACACCGGTCCCGGTTTTCGGCGTCCCGGCATTGGTTGGATCGCGTGGATGGAAAACGACGGGAGACGACGGCGGCGGCGGCGTTGCCGTGCAAACGTCCCCAGGGATAAGGAGGACACCTTCTGAGCGCTGCGAGCGACTCACGTATAAACTCGGCACGCCATCGGGCCAGAGAGCCCACATGAGCAATGAGTGCCAAGAGATACTTTTGCTCGACGGAGCAAAAGGTTGGGACTCCAAGAATAAAAAGGAAGTGACTTTCCAAAAATCTTTGAAAGAGGCGCCCACAACAATCAAGTCAAGCCAGCCTCGTTTGGCGAGAAGCACTTTCCGCTACGCCAACGGTAGCGTCGTCGATTCGGAGGCAATGGGTGGCATCAGTTTTGACAATAACGAATCCAGCCCAGTTGACCGAAGAAGACTGGCCAGCCATGACGTGGAGGAGTCCAGAGAAAAGATGCAGTTGGCCCATCCCAGACAACAAATATGCAACCAGTGCGGAGGCCGACGAAAAGCGGCTGTTGAGATTTTAGCAAATAGAAGAGAAGCGCTACTCTGTTCAGCCCACGAACGGTTGGACTCGAACAAACATCTGCCGTTGCCGGATGATGAGACCCTCATCCAAGCAAGCAAGCACGGAAACCCTGACAATCCCCCTCACGGCGAAAAAGAGCCAAGCCCTCCAGAAGCACTACCGCTTGGAATAACACGACACCCTGCCTGTCCGGTGCATTCCGTAAAAGGAGCTTTTTCCGACGAAGCCTCTGAAAATGTAACAAAGGTCAAAATCCTTCAAACGGCGAGTCATCCCGCGACTCCTCTGATGGCCACGGCGACAAAGTCAAACTACCCGCGTACGCAAATCCATTCCAACTATCTGCAAAAAGTGTGCGTGTCCGTGCACGCCACCTTAGAAAACGCTCCGGCTCATTTTTATTCAACATCCAAAGGACACGCATCAGACGCCATGCCGGAAATCGTCCAAATGTACAAAACGGCGCTCATGTCAACGGAAAGTACGCCGACGAAGAAAATTCTTCTCCAAAATTCCACTCTCGGGGGAGCGAAAACAAAGGACGCCTGGCGCCAATCGCCGAAATGTCCCATCAGATTATCGGAGCACGTGAAAGCCAAAACCCAAGTGGGCCCCTTCCATTCAGTTAACGTAACGTACGAAAAATCAAGCTCGTGCGGTGCTGTCGTCGGAACGAGCTCGGTCATGCGAACTCTACATTTAAAAGGAAACGAGAACGCCAAAGACGAGCGTGATCCTAAATCAATGGCGTCCTCCAACTCGGCATTAGCACCGTGTGGAAAAATAGCTTCCCTAAAGCCATCTACTAGTGTGATGCTTGACTCTAAACGCTGGATGTCAGCTCCCGTCTCCACGCCTGCTAATTACGCTTTGAACGGAAACACCGCCCAGAGGAACTCTTCAAATAATAACCCTTCATCTACACTAAAAGAAGACAAAAAGAACCCTAGCGTGTCATCTTGTTCTATCCTGAAACCAAGCAACGACTCCATTCATCGTGGCACATTCCCCGTTTCTTGCCGTGCTCCAAAAACTGATCCTGGCTCAGATACCACTCACCAAGAGTCTCTCCGGGGTTCTGTTCCGAATCAGACCGACCAATCGCAAAGGAAAACCGCACCGGTTGGCCCGTCTGAAGATCATAACAGAAGCAGCCGCCAGTCAAATGAAAAACAAAGCCTACTGAACACAACTGTCAAAGTTAATCAGGGAATGTCTGCTAATGAAAAGCAAATGAGTGACGATCTGATCGGGGTTGAGCTAAATCCGTGTTCACCCAGATCAGAAAACGAAGCCTCTCAAAATAGCGCTCGCCCAATTAAGTCAAACGACTCTTGTCCGCGGGCTCGCATGAACGAAAAACAACAAACGGGTGCTCGTTACCAAGGAAGCGCGGCGAATGCAGATAAACAGACGCCGGCAAATGATACGACAACCTATGTCGTCGCCAGGAGAAAAGACGCGCATCGCCATTCGCCGAAGTTGTGTTTCATTGCAAGGGCAATTTGCAAAAATTGCTATTCCGCATCCCTCCGAAACCTCCGTTCCGGTGAGGACGGGGCCGTCGTCACGGGGGACGCCGGAGTCGCCCCGAAGCGCCACTCGGCCGACTTCGTGGCGGCGGGTCCCAGCGCGACCGAAGCGGCCCCCTTTCTTCCTCCTTCCCCTCGGTGCCGTAAATCCGCCGCCGCAATACGGCGTAAGCTTCAAAGCGTGGAGGCCAGTCTGGCGGCCAACAAGGACAGGATCGCTACTCTTCTGAACATCATCCATGACCTGGAGGCCAGCCGCACTTCCGCCAATGGGTAAGAAATGCTCTCAAATGGCTATTCCGCTTCAACTATTCCACCCGGAATAAAGCCGCAGCAGTCCATTTCCGACATAATATCACATTTAGATGAAGTGTTTTATACAGGACTGCTAGATTATACTCTCTGGAGCTCGCCAATATTTTGAAAATGTCCCCTCCAGACACTTGTGAGTCATCATCCGCACCGGGCGAATTTTAAAGAGGCTCATTATTCAAATGCCTGCTGACATATTTGTCCAGTCTCAAATCTTTTCTGTGACAAAAAGATATATTCAATTCACTCTCTTCACCATTGCAATCAGATTTACATGGAATTTTAAAACGAGTTTATGCAAAATAAAATAAGAAAACATACACTACATGGTTTATAAATGTTAGCTTTCATGTGATTATTTTGCAGAAAAAAAACAACGTATTAGCCCATTATAAAGTGGCTGTTTTTGGTCATTTAAAAGATTTAATCCTTTGCCTACACATACGACATCATTTTTTTATGTAGGCCACAATATTACTACCTAACACAAGATGTTAATACCCAATTAACATTCATTTATTGGCCACTCCCACTCAAAATTGATTGGACATTCCAAGGAATCACACTTTACATACTATAGCAGGGGTGTCAGACTTGGGTTGGTTTCATGTGGGCCGGACCATTTTAAATATAATATTTAGATATTTTTTTTTATAAATGGATTAAAAGAACTGGATTAAAAGCCCTGAATATTCAGTTTTTATAGATCTAAAACAATGTTTATTTTAGCTTTTTTAAATACATTTTTAGATTTTACAAAATGATTTTTGAACTAAAAACAGAAAAAATTGATTGAAAAAATGACAATTATTGATTTAAAAGGGGAAAAATCAGGAAATGTAATATACATCTATACACTTCATTTGAATTTGGTCCTAAAACAGAAATTCGGTACTCATGATTTACTTTCCCGGGCCACACAAAATGATGCGGCGGGCCAGATTTGGCCCCCGGGCCGCCACTTTGACACGTGTACTATAGGGTTAAGAGAAATCGTGCTTTAATCGGAAAAGTACAGTACAAAAATTCCCATTTTCATTATGGAAACGCCTGATTTTTGAACATAATTATATCACATAGTTGTTTTTCTTTTTTTTCCTGAATGTTTGTTAATTATTTAATGAGAGACACAATGTACTGCAGCTTAAAAAGGGCTTCCAGCAATATGTCTCTGTCAATCATTCTCATCCAAGTCGGAGTCATAATAGGTTGTGAAAGTCTGCGGTCATTTTGGACCACTCTGCTGCTTTTTACGTCTACCATAATTGCCGATACGCTACTTAAAAGCATGAAAATTTCCCCTGAAATCTTTGTTTGTTTTCCACAGTGAACAATGCTCCAAAACAGGACAAGACGTGAAAAACTGTTCCACCTGCCAAAAGACTGCTTGCGTCATCTACAGGTTTGCCTTCTCTTGACGGTAACCCCTCCCTTTTTTAAGATGGTTGTGGTGATGGTATGTTTTAATATATTTAGTGTGGAGTATGACTTCAGACAACAGGAGAGAATCTTCTTGGAGGTTTTTAATGGACACTCACCTGGAGGACAAAATGGGAAAAATATTCCACAATTGAGCGTAGCTTTGCTCAAGAAAACTCTGAAGAAGTCGAAGAATAAAGGCAAAAAGCTCTGCAGGGTTCTAATCAAGTGGTTGCCGGGTAAACTCAGGCAGGTTTAGAAGTTTTAATGCTTCATTTGCTACCATTGACGGCGCTAGGCGTCCAATCCCTTTGGACTGGGAGGGGCAAATATTTTCCTAAAATGCAAAGTCCACATATGTGGATGCTGAGGCTCTTTATGGGGTCCAGATTTTTGGGATTTTTTCTTGCCCTTTTTCATGGACTAAATTATTACTCATAAAAAAAAACTATTTTACGCCTCTCTTTTACCTGAAATTGATTTTGTACTTAGATTAGCTTATAATATTAATGACTTTCATTTATTAGTGTGCATGTGTAAGGCCCACAAAAAAGAGGAAATTACTAAATATAAATGTATATAATGTTTACCAAAACATTCATTCACGTACCACTTATCCTAAGGTTTGTAGGGGGTGCTGGAGCCCAGTTCACCAAGCGTACTATAATTAATAAAGGTTCAGTGTAAATAACAAAACTCCCTTACCAAATCCAAAAAACAATACAAATCATGATTAGATGTTCTTAATATTTTCATTCTGGGCTTTTAGATTTTTTGTTATAAACCTATTTGGTAAGAGCATGCATTTTTTTCATACCGTGCTACAAAACAGTATAGTTGTCCCCAAAAAAACTATTTGAAATACAAATTTTGGGTTAACATCATTTGTGAAAATTCAGATACAGAAAAGCTGAGATTTCTGTGTATTTTTTTACACTGTATGCTTGCGTGTCACCGTTATATGCTCTAGTTTAACTTTTTTTTCTACTTTGTATACCAAAACGCTTACAAATAGCCATTTTTCCTCTTTTTTGGGTCTGCTCTGTTTGCAAATGCAACTAATGAGTGATTTTGACACAAAGGCTCAGTGGCAGTGTTGCCTCGGGACAAGAAAGTATGCAAGTATGGAGGCTAGTTGGGCTTTGCCGTCACTCCTCCATCCTCCAATCCTCTCCAGAGAGGCTTTGGAAGCGTAATAGTAGTCATCAAACCTCTCCAGGAAGACGTTTGTTAGTCCCAAACACGAGCGTCTCGCTCAACTGCTGCCGTGCAAGATGATTGACAGTCAACACAGCTTAGAGACTCCTTTTAATTATTCTTGTTATTGCCGGCGACAACAATATTAATAACTTTTAATCAAGTGTCATCACCATTTTACATAAAATAAGTTTAATTGGAACTACGGTAATCCCAATATTTGGCTTGCCCACATATTGTATCTAAATTAGATGGATGAATGATGGCAACATTTGCCATCATTGCATTTTAGTCAATGCCTTTCTTAGTTTTTGTTTTTCATGGAAAGCAGTGAATGTTTTCATTTGTCTTTATTGTTTCAGATAAAATGAATTTGTAAAATGCTCAAATTAAAAAAATACATTCTAATTTAATGTATAAACTATTTTTAATATTAAACAAAACATAAAAGATAAGCCTTCACTTTAATACTTGCAGTTTGAATGAAATGGGCGTCTATGACTAAAAAAAAAAAAAATGTTTGTTTGATATTGGGGTCCATTTTATTATTATATTATTATTATTATTATTATGAATAGTTTTATGGACATTTTCTGTCCAATGAGCAGCAGTACTCGCTTATGTCCAGCTGGTAGAGGAAGTGAGTCAAATGAGTCATTCTTTCCTACTCACGTTAATTCCACTTGGACCAAAAGGTCAACATATCAAGCGGAGTCTTTTTGACCCTTTGAAACAGACTTTAATCATTTATTTTAGCGTCTAGTAAAGGTATAACTTGAGAAAAATGTGTTGGCCACATGCCCAAACTTGGGTTGGGAGGCGAATACAAAGCAGGTTACTTCAAATTTATTTTCCAAAAAGTGTTGAGGTGCATCAACCTTTTTTTTTTTGTGAAAATATCTGAAATAGTTTCTTTCGCGTTTGCCCTGAGCCAGTTTTCGCGTTCTTTTGGGTGCACCCTGACGATATATCGATCAATATATTGTTTTTTTGGAACTTTTTGACCTCTTTAGTATAAAAAATGCCCGTGCCTGTGAAGTGTTTTCCATTTTGTAACCTGTCAACCTCCCATAGCCAAACGGGAGCGACTTTGTTTGAGTGATTCTTTGCAGGAGAGCATGACGATCTTCACGGCTCTCCAATGGCTGATCCTGCTCACCTTCATCGTCCTGACCGTGGGCGGCAACGCGCTGGTCTGCCTGGCCGTGGGCCTCAGCCGCCGACTACGACGCACGGCCAACTGCTTCGTGGTGTCGCTGGCGGTGACGGATCTGCTGCTGGGCCTGCTGGTTCTGCCCCTTTCCGCCACTCTGGAGTTACGCCGCTGGAAGTGGCCCCTGGGGGGCACCGCCTGCAACATCTACGTCTCCTCGGACGTCATGCTGTGCGCCGCCTCCATCCTCAGCCTGTTGGCCATCAGCGTGGACCGCTACCTGGCCATCTCTGCGCCCCTCCGTTACCCGTCCAGGGTGACCGCCCCGAGGGCGGCCTCGGCCGTGGCGGCCATCTGGAGCGTCTCGCTGGCCGTGTCGTTCGTACCCATCCACCTGGGCTGGAACACGGCGGACTACAGGGTCCAGCACTCGGATTGGGACGTGGGCCAGGAGCACCGGGAGGGACGCTACTGCCAGTTTGAGTGGAATAACAACTACATTATCTTGTACGTGTCGTGCTCTTTTTACCTTCCTCTCCTCGTCATGTGTGCCATGTACCTGTGCATCTTCAGAGTGGCACGCCAACAGGTGAGCAGAGCAGTTTTATTCACTTTTAATTACTCTTTTGTAGGATCAAAATCATTCTTGGGATGATTTGGATTGATACATTTTTGCAAGTTTTGTGCCATTGTGGCCACTTGAAATGAATTGGACATCTATCATTGTCAATAAGAAGGGCATAGGTCAACTATTGTGACATTTTAAATCAATCAATAAAATCAACACTTGTTGTTTTTAACATTTTATATATTTACCATATAATTTGTGGTCAAAAAAGAAGAGTGATATGTTAATACTATTTATTGTAGCCTACTTGACCCAAAATGTGAGCTCATTTTGTGTATGTAATTGACCAAAAATAATCACTAAAAAATAAATAGATAAAATCAACGCTTATGTTTTATTTAGCCACTATAAAGAAATTGTAAAATAATTCATGGTAAAAAAAAAAAAAAAAAAATGTTAATATTGTAGCCTACATGACACAAAATGTGAGGTTATTTTTATATACGTGTGTCTGTATATATAGTTCAGCCAAAATAGAATAATAAAATTGTTATTCCTTGCACAGGTGCAACGAATCCGCGCCGCCACGCCATCTTTTGCCCGACTGGCATCTTCCGCGGCCACAGCAAAAGAACGCAAAGCTACCCTGAGTCTGGCTGCCGTGCTGGGGGCTTTTATCATCTGTTGGTTCCCCTATTTCACCTTCTTCACCCGAACGGGAATCGAGGAACAGATGAATCCTCCGACTACACTTCACTCGGTCCTCCTGTGGTTGGGCTATTTTAATTCTGCTCTGAACCCCATCCTCTACCCCGCCTTGAACAGGGACTTTAGAAAGGCCTATGCAAAGCTGCTTTCCTGCAAAAGATCATCACGCAGAAAATTGACGTACGACCAATCCACCCTTTCCAACGGACAAAAACGTTCCCAAATGTCTCAAATGTTAAAGGAACAAAACCGAGATGAACAACTTAAATGCACTTTAAGCTATGTAGGAATTGAGCCCGAGTTGCAGGGCAGGTAGTATATGGCAGAGTTGTTGTACTTTAATACTTGTTTTTGTCATTTTGAATCACAGGGGCAGTCAATTCAACACTGACACGTTCCCTGAAGAAATAGCAATTAATGAATAACTGAATTAGTTTTCCGAGCAGACTACTGGCAGACGTAAGCAGCTCAATGTTTTAAACTTTGCTCTCTTCTTCCCTGAACCGTCTCAAAGGATGTAAATGGATGACAAGGTGCTTTGATGCGTTTATTCAAATGCTAGACGGTAAGAACAATTGAAAGGCTTCAAAAAAGATGGTTGACGATGACATTGTCTTATTCATCCCGCTACTAAATGACTGAATACTCACACAATAACCAATGAATAATCAACAATGTATGCTAGAAAATGGATGTGACATGTTGAATAAAGTTGCATTTATTAGTAAATACACCTAAAGATTTGATTGTTGCTAACTCATGAAATGGCCACTGATGGGATCTAATTTAAGCTAATATATATATATATATAGTTTATTATGGGGAAATTTCAAAGTCTCACGCGCTTTTAAGTGCACACCAAAAGACTTTTGTTTAGACTGACACCTTCTGGCCCAACCTTGCATGCCATGCAACCTTAAATTAACCCTTCATTGAGTCCGTTCCATTTGAACGTTACACTGTTTCGTGTTTTGTTGGAGTTTGCTGGTGGGATGTTTTTTTTTCTCCTCGAGTGTCCTGTCTGATTGTTTGAGTTTCACCTGCTGTGTCCATTTTGGCTCTCCTTCCCTTGTGTGACCCAGGTGTTTGTGATTGTCATCAATCCCTGTCTGTGTACTCAAACCCCGTGTTTGTGTCGGGGGTTATGTTGCGTTTCCCTGTCGAGATTGTATCTTTGTTTAGTTTTCCCAGTTTGAGTTTGTAAGGATGTTCTGTTAGTGTTTTTGTTTTAGTATTCGTGTTTTGGTTGTCTGATTCAGGCGTTTGGGTCAATGAGGCATTCATAACAGACACCGAGGCGAGAGTTTTTCTAGTTGAAATGAATTCATGAGATGATCCCCACTTGGGGATCCGAAGCCATTCATCAATTGCTTTCTCCATTCATGTATTTAAGGGCAAAGCTGCGGATGAGGCTGGCGCTCGGATGCAGATGCGCTCTAAATATGGCATCAGCGGCTCGCTCTTACGTAATGGTCGAGTCTCACGAACACGTGGGCACGTTTGCTCAACTCTGGATTAAAGGACCTGAGACGCTCCGACTCAGGGGAGACATCTGGAGGTCTTTGACCTGATGGCAATCACGACCTTTGGAACTTTTTTACACATTTGGTTGGAAAAAGACAAAAAGCAGTCGGCCTTTCTGGACCATTTTAACATGTGATGATTTTTTTTGTCATTGTATATTTTTCATCATTTATTTGACTTTATTTTGATCTAGTATATTTATATATTTCTCTATTTAGCTGTGTGGAGGGCACAAGCTCTCACAAAGCCCAGTGCCGGTGACGTCCCGTGTTGCTGCAGTCGGATAGGCGGGATCTGTCATGACGCCGACCCAGTCTTGACGTCAGCCAGCCTGACGTGACGCCAACTTCGAATTCTTAAAGGTACATTCGCCATTCTTTCACAAATGAGTTGCCGGTTTGCTTCGCTTAATCTTTAAACCAGGGGTGCTCACACTTTTTTGCTCCAAGATCTGCCTTGTTCAAGGAGCCAACATCGCGGGGGTCCCCTGGGCTTTGAGGTCAGAGGAAGGCCAGCAGGTCACGACCAACAAAGGGCGCCGAATTGAAGCCTAGTTGCGGCAAGTCCCTTAACAAGCAGCTGTGACCGGATGTTTATGTTAAGCAAGTCTGTCGACACCACACTGAAGATCCTGATGAGTCAGATATGCATGTTGGGAAAAAAAAGTGAGTTTTACGATGTCACTGTACGGTGCAGGCCCGAAGAAAACTAACCAACTGGATCAAATCTTACTCTCAGGTGATCTACAAATAGCACCATGGCAGTAAAGGATGAATGCCTCTCATTGCCAAAGCTAGCCAATGCATTCAAAGTAAATATTATCTTATTAATTTTCAAATGTTATCCCTATTAGAGAACCAAATACATTTTATAATTAAATGTATTCATACACGTACATTTTACGATTCATTATTTAAAAGCATTTGCCATTGTCAAATCAAATCAAAAGCCTTTATTGTCATCATACACAGCTGCGTATAACAACATTGATGGTGCTACTCCACAAAGTGCGTTTTCCCGGTAAAAAAAACATAAATAGTAATATAAAAGTATAAAAAGTCACATCCCGGCTAGTTTAAATTTAAATTTTGGGACAAAATGTGAAGTCCACATGTTACACATACATAAATAGTAATATAAGAGTATAAAAAGTCACATCCCGGCTAGGTAAATTCTAAAATATTGCACAATCTAAGATATTGCACATTTCTTAGATTGTGCAATATTTTAGAATTTACCTAGCCGGGATGTGACTTTTTATACTTTTTTATTACTATTTATGTGTGTGTAACATGTGGACGTCACATTTTGTCCCAAAAAATGGTCACTTGCCCTCATAAGAGTTAACAGTTCTCTGAATGGCTGCCATTTAATCCCAACAGCCCCCCTTTGAATGAGTTGAATGGACTCGCCCGTCATCACCCCCTCTCCTCTCTTCTCCTCCCCTCTTCTCTCCTCTCTTCCCCTCCCCTCCCATGCACGGCGTCGCTCTTCCGCAGCAGCAGCAGCAGGCCGCGCACAGGAAGGAAGTCATCTTGCACGGCAGCAGCCAGTCGGCGTCTCGTGCAGTTAGAATGACATAGCGGGCGAGTGGGAGGAAAAGGACAAACCGGGCCTCGACGCATTTTTCTAGGAACCCAATCCACGCATCCACTCGGCCAACGATGCTCATCAAAGAATTGTGAGTAGCCCGTATCCGTGAATGCGCGCGACATTGAGGATGAGAGGATGAGGGGGGAGGAGGGGAGGCGTGGATGTCATATTTCCACCGCATGAAGCGCGGGAGATGCTGAAGGCTTTTGCATCATCGTCATCCTCACGTGCCGACGTGCCCTTCACAAATGGAAGGAAATGCGGAAAAGAGGAGAGCTTCCTTCTGCTCGTATTTGTATTTCTCCTCCATGTTCTTGATGGACGTTGAAGGTGAAACCCTCGCGAGGCCACTCTGGAGGAATGTGTGCGGAGATGGCGGGGGTGATATGGCTCGATATGATTTTTTTCTGAGGGCCTTGTCAGGAATGTAAGATGCTGATGATCTTAGGCCTGGTGACAAGGACAAGGCCATCTCCTCACATTTAGTACACGCTACAGTTTTTTTTGTTATATGGCGTGATCGCATTGATTTGATGTGTGGTTGGCCCCGCTAGATGTCCAATCCATTTCAAGTGAGAGAGAATGAGCGCTGGATTGGACGTCTACTCGTGATAAACTGAAGTAAAAGCAGTGAATGAACACCAGCAGAGCACCGTTGAATTGGATTGGACGTTTGTTAGTGACAAACTCATTTCATTTCGGAGCAGAAGGATGATTAAACGCCACGTGATGGGACGTTTATCATTTTCAATGGGAGTGAAACAAATGACGTGCGGATTTCCCCTTTTTTATCATTATAAATATTTCACAATTCCTTATTTTTCTGCCGTTTTGAAACCTTTACAGTGGTAGCGACAATTTTGGGGGGAAATAAATAAATAATTATGCTTATCGTGACCTACATTTTGGGTATATAAGCCACAATCAAGTTATACATAAACCTAAATTTAGGCCTACATTATTTTCTATTGTTTTCATACTAAATTGTATGTCTCCTGGCCCAAAATGATTGGATGTCAATCACTGTGAACGACAACCAATGAGATGCAATTAAGATCATTGGCGATTTTTGTTCTGTTGGGACCGTCCCGTGACCAGCAGATGTGTCATTTTGAGGTCGAGCCACAGATTAGGACACGAAAGGCGGGATTATGCCAAACTGGGCGACCGGTTGGGGTGGTTGCTTTCACTATTTGGACTGTGAGTTATCTCTTTAAAGTGCTTGAGTCAACTAAGCATCGTCCGTCGCCATGTTTTTGTATTAATGCTCTTCTTTTTTTTTGTTCGCAGTCGGGTGATTCTTCCTATCTCTGTGGAGGAGGTGAGTTTCATATTAGGATTATTTTATCGTAGATTATAGGGGACCAGTTTTAGGCCTTTCGCACTGAGTCAGATTTTAAGTATGGATATCGAAAGTTTTAGTATCGTCTCTGATTGTGCATTCTTTCAATCTCAATAAGTAGTTGACTTGGTTTCATTCCAAACGTTCACTTATATTTGACGTTAAACAATAACGCGCGTCTTCAATCGAACTGCTTTGAAGGCTTTAAAAAGTCTCCGATGGCTCGTAAAAGTACATCCCAATTCCTTTTCGTGCCAACGTCAAAATGAGCGCAAAAGCGCCGGTAGGTTTTTAAATTGCAACTCTCCTCCATTCTGGATCTTTGCATTTGTAAAAAAAAAAAACATGCACAAATATGTAATATCAATCTTTTCCCTGGAGCCAGAAAATACAACAAAATTGTAAAAAAATACAAAAAAATGGGGGGAAATTGGAAATTCTCTCAAGTGCCTGAAGTCCGTTGGCATAGGTTCCAGCACCCCCGCGGAAAATGAATATAAAATGTCTGTATAGTAGTTGTGTTAATTTAGCAATGGACATTGTTGTTGTTGTTTTTTTTAACCGCTGCTGTCATCATCTGCCCGTCAATTCAATATGAATATTAAAATCCAACGTAGGCCTCTGTCCCATGTGGTCTCAAGACCTCGTCCCGTCGAGGGTCCAGATTTGCGCCGATGTTACGCACGCGGTGGATTAGATGTGATTAAGAAAGAAAGGCCACCATTGTTTGTGGATCAGCAATTGCGGGTGGTGGGGAGAGAGAGTGGGGGGGGGGGGCTTGTTGTGGGGATAAAAGCTTGAGAAAAAAAATATAATCAATCTAAAAAAGAAGCCACGTTAGAATTTGTCTCCCTCGGCAGTACCAAGTGGGCCAGCTGTACTCGGTGGCCGAGGCCAGCAAGAACGAGACGGGAGGCGGCGAAGGCGTGGAAGTGCTGAAAAATGAGCCCTATGAGAAAGATGGCGAGAAGGGCCAGTACACGCACAAAATCTACCACTTGCAGAGGTGAGATCATTCTCGCTAATCCCGAGTCCCTTTTACACCGCCTGTAAGAACACCGGGATTATTGCGGGAACACAATTGTTTGTTTGAAAACTGGTTGAAATGTAGCCACCAAATCAAGAGCAATGGCGAAATGGTATACTGACATTTTTCCAGGAACTGGCCGTAAACACACAACTGTTTTTTTAAAATGATTCCTTGCAAAATGAAATGCTACTTTTTAATAACTCCTTGTCTCAAATATTCTGTTTTTGCAGTAAAGTGCCGTCCTTTGTCAGAATGTTAGCTCCTGCTTCGGCCCTCAACATCCACGAGAAAGCCTGGAACGCGTACCCGTACTGTCGCACAGGTAACACGCAGTCATTTTGACAAGTGAAAAAACATATTTCACAGTAGTGAAACGTACAGAATATGTAATGTTTGGATGCTTTTACCATTTTACCTAACTTCACGTAATATTGCTTTTTTTTCATTCACAAAATAGCATAATTTCTCCAGCACAGTCTATTTAACATTACCCTTATGTTATGCTAACTCTAAATTTTCCGACTTAACCGTGCTGCATCCATCCATAGTACATAAATCACGTAAAATAATACAATGTTACGACTCTCATCCCATTATTTAAAGACTTTTTATTAACTATTATGACTTTAATCGCAATGATTTTTCTTCTCATTTCTTAAAAACTGGTAATATTGACTATTTTCTTAGCCACCTTTTTTTCCCCTCTGTGGCCTTAATACGCCGTAGAATACTGTATAACATGAGCCTGGTTTTATGCTACCCTGATGGAGGTCCTGAATAATTTACTGGATGTTCAGTCAGAGAGAAGACGCATACAATCACCTGATGCGCGCAAACGCACACGAACTAGAGCAATATTCTGCATATTGTCAAGTGTTTTCTTCCCTCAAGTCATCTGTTTTTTTCTTCTGTCTTTTTCATTGGCTGCTTTCGTCCACCGGGCACAGTCATCACTGTAAGTACAACGTAAACGTCAACTTAAAACACATTTTTGAGAGAACGTGAAGACTGATGGGAGACATTTGATCTCCTAGAGACAGCGACGGTAGTCAGGCAGCGTGACAGTGTTTTGTTGTGTGGCCATGTTTTTTTTCACCGTTTCACAGAATGAATACATGAAGGAGAACTTCCTGATCAAAATCGAGACGTGGCACAAACCCGACCATGGACGCCAGGACAATGTAACCACACCGTCAAAATGACCTTATAAATTATTCGTAGTGCTGGGCGATATGCCGTAGAAATACTACATATATCTTTGATTTTTCTCAGACATTTTTAAGGAAGGATAAGCTGATTTTACACATTTATAAGGCCCTCATTGACAGGCGTTGATGGCGCAATCACGTTAGACTGGGAGGGGCCAATCTGTGTCAATTACTTCCCTATAAAGGGTTGAATTTTAGGATTTAGGACAATTTTCCTTTGTAGGTTTTTTATTAAAACTTGGAAATTCAAGTGAAATAAAAGTTTTGCTAACTTTATATAAATATCTAAAAGTATTTTTTTGGTCCAGCTTTTTTATGATGATCTTTGCATTTTCTAAAGTTATCGGAACATACCGTGTGCCTACTTTAGGTGCACGGCTTGGATGCAGAAACCTGGAAGAAGGTGGACGTCGTCTACATTGACATCGCCGACAGAACCCAAGTAGAGCCCAAGGTCCGAGGAACTGTTTTTTGGAGAGGCCAACGTTGAAAGACACTGATGTTTTATGTGCGTTGTCTCGACAGGACTACAAACCAGAGGAAGACCCTTGCAGGTACAAGTCAGCGAAGACGGGACGAGGCCCTCTTGGACCGGACTGGCGGGTACGGGTCTCTGTCCGATAACCTTGTTTTCCCTCTGAATGCAAGTCTAACTAAACAATTGGAGCTTCAGTGGCAGCCAATGAGCTTACATTGTCCCCATGTGTTATGCAGAAGGAGCTTCCCAACAAGAAAGACTGCCCACACATGTGTGCCTACAAACTGGTCACCGTCAAGTTCAAGTGGTGGGGCTTGCAGAACAAAGTGGAGAGCTTCATCCAGAAGGTCGGCGCCGTCCACGCTTGGGTCTTCCGGCCGCCGCCGCCGCTCACTTTTCCCGATATTTCCCATCCGCAGCAAGAGAAGCGCCTGTTCACCAACTTCCATCGTCAGTTGTTCTGCTGGATCGACAAGTGGATCGACTTGAACATGGAGGACATCCGCAGCATGGAGGAGGAGACGCGCAAGGAGCTGGACGAGGTCAGGGAGGAAGGCGGAAAGGAGCGGGTGGGGTTTGCTCAGTGGCTGTGTCTCCACTTGTAGATGCGAGTCAAGGACCCCGTCAAGGGCATGGTGGCCATTGAGGACTGAGGTCAACCTTGAGACGGTGAATGCTGCTGCTCATCAGGTGATTTCTTTGCTTCTTGAATCAACGCAATCCGGTTTCAGCTTTTCCACTTTAATATTGAATATAATTTTTTAAAATTTATTTCCATTTGAAATGAAAAACAAATGATTATTAGATGAAAAAAAAGTTCAAATAAACAGTTTTATATCTATAAAAAACTGAATATTTAGGGCTTTTGATCCAGTAAAAACTAAATATTATATCTAAAATGGTCCGACCCACATGAAATCGAGTTGATGTTATTGCGGCCCACGAACAAACCCGAGTTTGACACCCTTGCTTTCCTCCGCTTCATAAACCAAATGACTATTTTAGGTCATTAAAAATGACTATCAAAAATGATAAATATACACATTTTTGAATTATCATTCATTTTTATGTTTGTAATTATAAATGCATGCATATTAATATAATAAAAAATAAAATAATGTTACTAGTAAGTAAATCAATCAAATACACACGCTAAGAACACTGACTTTCTTTCATGATATTTATCTCATTACATGCTATTGATGGCTATAGTGATATTTTTTTAACAGTACAAATCTTGCAACCACAATTGCCAGCATTTTAGCATAGTAAATGTAACTTTTTTAGTATGTAATGTATGCAAATGTATTTTACAGTATATAGAATATAATTTTTTTGTCTTTCAGACCGACTACCCAAGACACCAGCCAATTCACGTCGTCCTCCCTCCCGTGTCAACCCGCACAACATCCGAGCACCTCGCCCACCCGAGTTCCTCGTCCAACCCCAACCACAATTTCCCCGGCTCAGAGCTGCCCGCTTTTCAGGTAGTCGGACCCCCCCCCCCCCCCGTCTCTCTTTGTCCGTTCCCCGCCCCACTTTGGTTCCACTTTGGTTGACCGGCGTCTGGTAGCAAATCAATAGGTCCGTTTACTCATTGGTTCATTCCCCAAACCACAGAGAGAAATTCATCTCTGCCATTTAGGATTTAATGAATCGATTCCGATGTTGTTCACATGCCGGACGGGTGGGTAGCGGGGCCTCGTTATTGTATCGAATAATGCAGTATTTATATACTGTACATATACATACATACATATATATAGATATATAATAACAGGGTTTTAAAATGATTTTATCAGTAATTATGTGGACTTTTTTCCCCCTCACCAGTTGCTCATGTTTTATTTTTCTTTGCATCATTTCTTTCCTTTAACGTGTCTACTTTGGTCGATTTTTCTTTTGTTTTTGTTTTTTTTCGCCCTGGCAATATTCTGCTGCTTTGTGACATTTTGTGTGTTGCGTTCGTGTGTGTGTGCGGGTGTGATCTTGTCATTTTTCCCTCCCCCAGTGAAGAAAACATAATCTACATGAAGAAATTAATTCAAGTCTTGATGTCCGTTTTCACAGAAAAGCACAGTTTGGTACTTGTTAATTCATGTCCGTCCGTCTTGGCAAAAGTTTGACGGCAATCGCCGTCCAATCCGTTTGTATCCACCTTGAAAATCTGAATTTTTCTTTTCCTAAATGGTTTGGTCAACTTGTAAGTGAATTTCAATCCAGTTTTCACTGTCGAATGTCTTGAAGGGTACCAAAGAAATACTTATGACAAGGCTAGATGTCCAATCATGGCTCTTTTGCATGCTTCTACTGTGAATTAAAATGAGTTCATCACTAGTAGACGTCCAATCCAATTGGACCTTCCCGGTCCAAATGGATTGGACGTCTATCGCCATCAATGGCAGTGAATTAGTTAACTGCTTTTTCTGACGGATGTCAATTTCTCAAAGTACAGTCCATGTAAAAATGGTATTGGATTGCGGAACTCAGCTTATCGCCATCTCTCCAGTGGATAAACGATCTTATCCTGTGATAGCAATAACTGCCATGACCACTAAAAAGTCCCCCATTTTTTTATTTTATTTCTAGGATTATTAAAACATGCGCTAATTTGAAAATGGGTTCATAAGACTGTCATGTGACCGTCATGGTGATACTTACCATGAACATGAATGAATGCTTGATTGATGTCATTGACTTACTGACCTGCATTGACGGCATTGAGTCGTTTGAATTCCAGTTCCAGCCAGTCAAAAATGGATTGGACGTATGTTGCAGTCGATGTTAATTTAGCAAAGGTCAAATGAGTTTCACACAGTAGTGAGTGGAAATATGACAAAAGCATGTGTGGTCAATGTAAAAAAAATACATTGAAAAAAAAACGCTCATTTTAAAAGCAACTTTGGTCCTTCTATCGTCGTCAATGGCAGTAGGAGCGTCATTTAGTAAATGAGGTATGATGTTATCATCTTGATTGATATCTGAATGGAGGCTCTTCCTAATATTTTGATCATCACGAACCAAAATATTTGCCTTTGGTTCTAGCTAACTGAAGTTCTCCCTGTCAACTTTGCATCCAAAAAGTGACATCATTGACCTAAAATCACTTCTGTCATAAGCATTTTTTCA
This sequence comes from Stigmatopora argus, assembly GCF_051989625.1. Classification (NCBI taxonomy): domain Eukaryota; kingdom Metazoa; phylum Chordata; class Actinopteri; order Syngnathiformes; family Syngnathidae; genus Stigmatopora; species Stigmatopora argus. The sequence continues at coordinate 10,736,158 of NC_135408.1, read as the reverse complement.
TGTCCATGCCAGGTTTCATGCCATAATTCCGACACTCTCATGAACCCCCACATTCCTTGTTACCAAGCGCGATATCGACGGTGTGTGCATGAGCGTACATGCATGGGTTTGTGTGGCGTTCAGTGACGTGACTACGTTGTCCACGTTTGTACAAAATGTCCGAGCGAGACGACTCGCTTGTTTGGTCCGATGTGTCGAGAGCTTTGAAAGGATTTTTTGACAAGTCACGCAAAACCAAGAGGAAAGAAACAAAACAAGTTGACCGTCAACTCTCCAGAACCTTGAAGCCATCTTCAGACCTCCACCAAGGATTGTACTGTACTCCCCCCACAAAAGGACCACTTTGCAGGACTGAATGGAAAGAAAAAAAAGATTCATTTTTGTTTTGTTTTTGTTTTAAATGTTGTCGTAGTGCTGTTGTCATTCAGAGCTAAACGTTGCTAAGAGGGAAGTCACCCACGCCACTTGAGAATGAACAATTCCCATTTAAAGGCCAGACTGGTATCAAAAACCCCCTCAAATAGATTTTTCTCCCCCCAACGACTATCTCACTCGTGTGTAAGCTTTGCCCCTTGCTTTTTCTTGATCTTTTCTTGTGGATTTGTGCCTTTTTTTGGTTGTCATCTTAATCTTCCAAGAACACAAAACGTACATTGGAACATGAATTGAAGAAATGAATAAAACAGAACAAGAGGAAAAAGAGCCAAGAAGTGATTTTTATTGCTTCCCAATGTGCGTGAATATAAGATTCAAATATGGGAATATGTCTCTGACACTCATACACGTACGTGCACGCATTGCGCACTAATAGCAAAATTAATCAGGCTTTAGTCGGCAAAGATTAGGTCAAATCCTGATTACGGGGACATTTTTGACAAGTTCGTGACCCCAAGTACAAGGCTTAAATTTGACAAAGTTTACATTTATAGCCTACGTACCAGGAAATGACGCAATTGGCCCAAAATTGACGATCCTAAATAAACTAGCTTTTGAAGAAGGAAAATCGGCCTGATTTATTAATCAATGATGGGTTTTTTTTCAAGACGACGCTCTTGCTGTTGTTGTTGGTCATGTGTACACTTGACTTTTTCCCATGTAGCTCACCGTTACTTGTTTTTTTTAGGCCATATCGCCCAGTCCCGAAAGAAAGAGATGGAAATTTTCCGTGTAAAAATGCACGCGTCATGTTGACTGGACAAATTTGTTCATTGAGGAATGACGCAATACTTCTCAAGGAACCTGCATCATAAGCTTGATCCCACCTTTAAGTCCCCTACGCAGCAGTAGCGGGTTACTGTTGTCGTTAGCAGCAGGGGAGGCGACAACAGCGAGGCCAAAATCTCCAACAACGGGAGTGTCAGCGGGAAAAGCCCTCCAGACTCCGGACTCCCCCTTGGAGATCTTCATCATCTGCGCGCAGGGAGTCTGCAGATTCTTCCAGGCGCCAGACTACGGCAGCGCAGAAAAAGGTAGTGCAAACAATCCCAACAAAACGCCGTTTTCAGACCTGTCAAGAAATTCAAAAAGTTAGAAAGGAAAAGTTGAGTTAGCCATTGGAGAAAAAATGCTGTTTTTGTTTTATTACTGAGGATCTATTAAAACATTTAGCATTCATTTGTCAAAGCAGTTTTAGTCATTGAATTTGTGTTTTAATTTAAAGCATTTGTGGACACCAGGTCTCAAATATAATGACTTTTTTATTAGTAATGATTATATTTAATTCAAGAAATAAATCTCTAATTATACATTGAGAAAATATTACTTCAGATTGGATAATAAATTATTAAAATAATGGATTGTGATAAAAATATGGAGATATTATGACCCGTAATAATACTTTAATGTTTTTAACTGCCATTGACACTGATAGACAAGCAATTCATTTATTCATTCATTTTTCATGTGTAACTTTCCAAGTTGATGAATAACATAAAATTGCATTGATACAACATCCATAAAAAAATCTTAAATGTATTAAGACAAATTCAAAATAAATTAACATTTTAACATCAATTTATCTTGTCAATTTTATTAATCAAAGAGTGTAAATCAATCAATTAAATCCATCAATCAGTAAATAAGATGATATCTAGTGTATCTTCATGTTTTTAATGTAAAAAAAGAATGAACTTTTTTTAAATAAGTAAGAGAATAGTAGTTGCCTACCATTGACACATATTTATATGTCCAACTCATTTAAACTGTGAGGACTGGCTGTCATCTGACAGCCGTCCAATCCCTTTTTGTCCTAGCCAATGGCAGACTTGGGTTCAAACGATTTAAAATAAAAACCCATTTTGCCGATGACGTGTAGCTTTGACTGTTGCCATGGTGACCTTCACAGAGGTCAAACAGTGTGATTTTTCTGTGCAGAGGACAACATGAGTGCTGCCAAGTTCCCAAGCGGAGGTCGAGACAAGTGCAGGTGAGCTCACGTGAAGCGTCTTGTTCTTCGGGCATTGCCTCAACTGTTCTAAGAGGCTTTTGGAGCGGGTTTGCACAATAAAACTTTCATTCTTCACCTCTTTCATCCACTTATGAACACTTGGCTTAAGTCGCCCCTTGTGACTCGGTTAAGGCCGTGGAGTAAACCTCGCTACATCCATTGAGGAAAATATTAGTTTCTGATGTGAAAATAGAGGAGAAATGACAACGATATTTTAAAACTTAATAGTGTAATGAACTATTTATGTTACCGAATGCTTATGTTTCAGTGTTATTGACGTCACCAGACTTGCAATCCATCAGTTTTGAAACCAAAATGAATTTTCAAAAATGTGCGTCGAAAGCTAAACGAACTTAAAATTTAGTGAAACAGACTTAAGTGCGTCAATCGTATTTCAAAGGAATGCAAAATGGCATGAAAAGACGACCGAGGTTGCAAAACAGGGGTGAGGTAAGCATATCTGAAACCAAATATTACGCAGACAGATTTGACAGCAGGTGTCATAGAAACAGATATATGTAAACACATTGAATGTCTTTGAAACTGGTGTACAAGGGCCATTGTAGAGCGAGATGAATGCAGGCATGCAGTCTGAGCGAACACAAGTGGAACACGGCCAAAAGAAGCCTAATGCCATTGTCCCCTCATTAGTGGGCAGCCCGTGATTGCAGAACGGTGGCCTCCCGGCTAACCCGCTTATTAAAGCGGCCTCCCTCCACATTCCTGGCTCAAATCTCCCTCTCCAAATCCACACCGCCGCTTTTATTACGAACGCAAACTAGCGCCGGACACGTCGTGACGCTTCTTTGCAAGCGGACCCTTTTGAGGACGACGGAAAGTCGGTTGATGGATTTCCCGTCGGGCGGCGGGAGGGCGCGCTCGGACAGCGCGGCGAGCGGCGCTTCAGCGTCGTCGTCGTCGTCGTCCAGGATGCTTTTACGCCAGAGGTTGGCTCAGCTCCTGAGCCGCATCGACGACATGAGCTCGGAAGACGAGGCCGACCAGGAGATGTCGCGCACGCTGGACGACGCTTTTGAACTCTGTTCGCGCTTTGCACCTCCCACCCACACTTTCAGGTCTACCCGTGCTTTGTGTTTAGTTGCAGTGTATACAAACTTCAATGAGTTTGTTATTCAATGCTTACATTTCAATCAAATATGAGCATGGTTGTTATCGTCAGGGGAAAAGTCCTGAATGCAAAGTTTTCAACTCATTCAAAAATATCAGGGTCATTTTTTTTTTTTTTTAACGGTCGCAAAAATTTGGGAACGCAAATGTGAAACTGATTTGAAAACGCATGCTATGTAAACAGATGTGAAACCATCTGCGAAAATGAAAAACACTTGTAGAGGAAAGACACCTTAACTCGGGTGTCCGACTCGGGTTGGTTTGCGGGCCGCGTTAACGTCAACTCGATTTCATGTGGGCCGGACCATTTTAGATATAATATTTAGATTTTTTAAATAAATTGATTAAAAGAACTGGATTAAAAGCCCTGAATATTCTGTTTTTTATAGATCTAAAACAATGTTTATTTTAGCTTTTTTATATATTTTTAGATTTTACAAAATGATTTTTGAACTAAAAACGGAAAAAGGATTAAAAAATGACAATTATTTATTGATTTAAAAGGGGGAAAATCAGGACATTTAATATACACGTGCCTTAACTCATTGATGGCATTATAAATTAAATCCATTTGAAGCGAATCGTCATTTGAATGTGTAAACAAATAAACCAAAACGAAAAACGCAACCAAAATTTTGAAAGTAATGTAAAAGAATGGTAGCAGTGAAACCAGATATGAAAATGAATGGGAAGAGAATTTGAAAAGGATGTGACAGGGACGTAAAAACAGATTAACATGAAATCTATTTGAAACCAGATGCAATGTAAACAGACGTGAACATAAATTAGCAACACATGGGCGATCAAGCAGAAGCAAAGGATGGGTAACCCGATTTAAATCCATCTTTCATTTCCCATCTCCCTCCGTCGACAGGCTGCACATGGTGACGTGGAACGTCGCCACGGCCGAACCTCCCGATGATGTGACCTCGCTGTTACACCTCGACGTGCAGCCGCCCACCGACATCTACGTAATCGGGTGAGAAAACGATGTCCTGATGTGGACCAATGTGAAAATGGATTCAAAACGGCTTCAAAGAAATGCAATGAAACGTGCTGTCACGTATCAGTCTGCAGGAAGTATGCGCCACGCCTGTCCGCTTCATCTCCGACTTGATCGCGGACGATTCGTGGAGTCACCTTTTCATGGACACGCTGGCCCCACGTGGCTTTGTCAAGGTAACTTATCGCATCTGTTTACACAATATGCATTTTCAAATCAGTTTCACATTTGCGTGTGATAGGTTTATTAATAGGTATACTACTTTAATATAATATAAACAATACAAGGGAGGCATCAATCAGGTACACCTCCGACGTTAACTTGCAAGTGAGAATCGTCCTCATCTCCTGCCAATTTAAGACATCGAGTCAAAACAATTACAAGTTTATCTATTCAATCCAATTGCATAAGCGAATAACACAATTAAGGTCGCGCATAATCAAAACACTTAAGGTTATCTGATTCAAACAATTGCATAAGCTAACCGAATAACACAATTAAGGTAAAAAAACAACTGCCACAACAATTGCATATCAGGTCGGAAACCAAAAACAACTGCGTAAGAATTTGCACAAGACAGCATAATAATTTTCATACAAGGTTGGATTGGATTGGATAACTTTATTCATCCCGTATTCGGGAAATTTCGTTGTAGGTGAACCTAGCGGCAGTATTTTGAAACATTATGCGAGTATTTTCGGAAGTTGATTCGATTATCGCCATCTGCCGGAATCCAAGTCAAAGCAATTTAAGAGTCCTTCACAGATCTTCATTGCGAACTCAGATCAACAGTCCTTGGCCCGGAACTTGGTGATCTGTCAGGTCAATAGTCCTAAAAACAATTAAATGTCCTTGGAGCCAGCTGCCATGGAGTGACCTCGAGCTTGCTCGGTCCCAAATTGAAATAAAGCTCATATACATATAATGATTAATAAAGGATATATAATAATATCCTAGAATAAGCCCAACAGCGTGCATCTTTTCCCTTTCGTCCATTACAGGTGGCATCAGTGCGGATGCAAGGTTTGCTGCTGTTGCTATTTTCCAAACAGTCGCACCTGCCTTTCATCCGAGACATCCACAGCACGTACACCCGCACCGGGATCTTTGGATACTGGGTAAGGACTTGAAATCCAATGGTAATGAAATTAAGGTGCTGATTTTTTTTTTAAGTCTTCATTTATTATCGCCAGGGGAACAAAGGTGCGGTATCCATACGCTTCTCCTTCTACGGCCACAAGGTGTGCTTTCTCAATTGTCACCTGGCGGCGCACATGAGCCACGCTTTGCAGCGTGTCGATGAGTTCGAGCACATCCTCGAGACGCAGGAGTTCGACACGGATGACGCACGTCGAGTGCTGGACCACAAGTTAGTAAGCAAGGCAAAAGTATTTGTTAGTAAATGCCGTTACCATTTTTGACATGCCTCGACTTTGGTCATGTATTCTGAATCCAAGGGCCTAAAAGTAATACGGATATTTTTCTGTATGTTCTAGGCTGGTGTTCTGGTTTGGCGACTTGAACTTCCGCATTGCCGACCACGGCCTGCACTTCCTGCGCTCGTCCATCGGTGACGGACGTCTGAACCTGCTTTGGAGCAAGGACCAGGTGACACGCCTGCACAAATACACAACACACCTACATGCTGAGATACTTCTCGTTCCTGTAGCTGTTAACCATGAAGAAGAAGGAGGCGTTCCTGCAGGAATTTGAGGAGGGTCCTTTGAATTTCAAGCCTACCTACAAGTTCAACAAGAACTCTGAGACCTACGACCTGGGGTAATACATTCACACCGTGTCATAGTTTTTGCACTTTTTTTGCACTTTTTTTTATGCTTATTAGCGTTAGCACCGTGGCCCTGCCCCTAACAACGCTACAGCACCACCCTTCTCTTTCTGCTCATCTCCCTCACCTGGGCACTGCTATCTGTCAGGCTAGTAGACCCACCCAGGTGGATGTCTCCATGGCAACCCCAAAAAAAACCTCCAGGAACACAAAATGATGGACCGACGCCCAATGTTCCCTCTAAGCTGCGCGCGTACGCAATTGCGCACTACTCTCATCTTCTCTGCGCACAGCAAATCATATGGAGCGCACCAAACAAAATCCAATTTTTTTTTGTTTTTGTATTTTTTAATTTTTTTTCAGCTCTGAGGTCGACGCGCGAACCACTCATCCGCCGGGCCGCCCATTCATAGATATTAATCATTACATTTTATTATTACTAAATCATTTATGCGTAGTAGACATGCACCTGCTTATGGCAGGTGTGATACTGTTGTGTGTGCCCATAGCGAGCAATGATGATGTTGCTCACACCAGTACTCAATGTGCTCAGGGAGGTTGTCTTTCTGCCCAGACAAACAAAAAATTAGAGGGAACATTGCCCACGCCAATGATGCATGAGTCTCATCTCACAATTTCCAATACTTTTCTTTTGGATTACGTCACACAGCGGCAAGAAAAGGAAGCCAGCCTGGACCGACCGCATCCTGTGGCGCGTGAAACCCAAAAACGCGCCGTCGGAGGGCGACGACGACGACAAGGTCTCCACATCCACGGAGGACGGCCTGGATGAGTACCCCTTGGTGGTGACCCAGGATAAATACACCAGTGACATGAGCTACAGAGTCAGCGACCATAAGCCCGTCTTGGCGACCTTCAGCCTAGAGGTGAGCCACGATCGGTCACTCCGCGTTTAGCCCTCTTTCCATCTCTTTGCTTTTTTTGTCGACGCAGCTGAGAAAACACTTTGACGCTCCGCTGGTCCACGTATCGCCCGAGGGCGTCTGGAGCGCCGATCGCGACGCCCTCCTCAACTACACCGTCCGGGAGGACTTCCTGTCCTCGACGTGGGACTGGATTGGCCTCTACAAGGTGCCACTTATGAGGGCAAAAGCGTCACATTTGCTTTGACGCAGATAATAAGCTCTTGAATGCATCGTTGGTCAATTACAGGTCGGCTTTAAGAGCTCGAGCGACTATGAGACTTTTGTATGGGTTCGAGAGAACGAGCTTCCGGAGATTGACGAAGACATTCAGGTGACCCGTTAGAATTTTATAAAGATGCTTGGCGGAGAGGTTAGATGAGTTTCACATTTAAATCTGGATTAAAACACAGACACCTTTTTGGTCTTTAGATTTCTGTGGATAAAGATGACATCCCTCTGCTTGGCGGACAGTACGTTTTGGGGTATTACAGTACCAACATGCAGAGCATTATTGGTCTCAGTGTCAGTTTTACGGTGAATACAGCTCACTTTTCATATTGTCATGATATTTGATTCATGTTATGATGACATAATGGGTTGTTTTTGGTCCATCTTGTAGATCTTGGAGTCAAAACGTGCTGTCATGGAAGGTCTGATGCCAGAGAACGTCAACGGGCTCACCAAATAAAATAAAATGAAATATTCTTGTTTCTTGTAAGGTTCCAAGTTGATCTGAGATCAAACCGCAGTTACATCAGTTATTTCATGCAATGCCTTATTATTTGATTAAGAAGATAACGATGTAGTATTCTAAAAATAAATAAAAGACGACAAGACAGTTACTGCAATTTGGGAACGTGTATTTTGGTGAGACATTAAAGATTAGATTGGGAGTTATTTAAAAATCAATGTATTCATATTTTCAACATGAATTAGTAAATGTTTTTTCTTTTCCTGTGTGTATTTTTAGTTCAATTGTGTGTCTTCAGAATCCTCTATCATGTCAATTTGTGTCTATGTAAAAATGCTAAAATCTCTCAAGAATTGCGTAATTTAAATTGAAACTGGGCAAATGAGTGGTATAAAATAAAATCCCGTTATATTTAACAAACTAGTATTGTAATTTGTGGTTGCCAGGAGACATGGACAGGTAAAGGTACATAAGCCTTGTCAATGGAAATGCTGGAAATCATTTTGAATCTGTTATTTGTGGATGTTAAATTAAATAAAATGTTGAAAAAGCGAACTCGTTGTCGTTATTGTCAATTTCATGCAATGAATTTCATTTTAGACGGTGTTCGAAAATTATTGTTAAAAATAATTCGTTAACCCAACAGAGATGTTTCAACTTTGAGAGTGCTACCTGTTTCCGCATTCCACCTTCCCACTTCCGATCAATCGCAACGGCATGAACACTACTCGGACATGCTATGCCTTTGCAACATCTCTGGTTTGATCTACACACGTGTGGACTTTTAACACGACGCCAACTCGTCTGAGGGGGATTTGAAACGGCATTTTTTGACGCTGAAGCGATCTTAACCAAAGTCCTGCTGAGGTTTAAGCAAATGTAAGTTTAGTCTACCCGTAAAGGCCATTTTGTCAAATTGCTAGGCGGAAAATAATGTTCTGATGGCTCACGGCTAGCCGGCGAGCTAACGTGACAGGCTAGTTAGTACCCACTGGCTTCCTCGTGTTATTGTCACGCACCCCGATCTATATATCCCGACTCCTATAAATGTCTTGTGTTATGGACAATAATGCTTATATATGATGTCTTGACAGGCATCCGTTTTTTATTTATTTATCTGTGATTCTCTACTTTACCGACGCACGTGATGCTAAATTATTTACCTTTCCCATCTCTTGTATGGCTGTTGTTTGCCCTGAAAGCGATTTGAATCTCAACTAAGAAAGCAACAATGCGATCGAGATTATTCTGTCGTTGTTTTCCCTGAAGTGTCTGAAGATGAGTGAGGGAGTGGAGCGAATGCTGATCCAGTTCCAGGATGAGAAGGGGGAGTTCCTGGGATCCTCTTTTGATGTTCCAGTCGACATCACACCGCAGAAACTGCAACTTGTCTGCAATGTATTGCTGCAGCAGGTACATCTACACACAAGTTGAATCTTGCACACGATTGGACAGATCTAAATACATGGATGTCACACAGGGGGAGGAGGAGGAAGTGCCGCTGGCGTTCTTCGCCGGTGGCGAGACGGAGATTGTGTCCAGTCTGGGAGCGTCCGCCAAGGAGCTAGCGTGGGAGACGGAAAAGGTGATGCCCATAGTCTACCAGCCCCAGGCTGTGTTCCGGGTGAGAGCCGTCACCCGCTGCACCAGTTCGCTGCTGGGTCACACCGAAGCCGTCATCTCCGCTGCTTTTAGTCCGACTGGAAAGTAAGAAAGTCCATATCGCTATGAGACTGAATCATAACAACGAAAACGGTGGGTGAATGATTGTGTTTGGGGTGTTTTTAGATATTTGGCCAGTGGTTCCGGTGACACTACTGTGCGGTTTTGGGACTTGATGACCGAAACGCCACATCACACCGCTAAAGGTAAGTTCAGCAATTTATGACGTACTCCATCAACATTGGAAATGTACTCATTTATGCTGGATTTTTCTTAATGTGGAATAGGACACTCCCATTGGGTTCTAAGTATCGTCTGGTCGCCTGATGGCAAGAAGCTTGCATCGGGGTGCAAAAACAGTCAGGTGATTTGCAAATGCACGCACCCCTTCATACAATTCAATAGAAATATATATGTACAGGGGTACCTCGACATGCGATCGTAATCCGTTCCAAGACTGAGATCGTCTGTCGAGCTTTTCGTAACTCGAGCGAACGTTTCCCATTGAAATCAGACATACGTTTAATGTAACTTTACACAAAACTGAATTCTAGTTTTGTCTTAATCTTTTGTTACCTTCGTTTTCCGGGTTGGCGGTTTGCCACGCCTCCACCCTCACGTTCGCTATCGATGGACTGTTTGCTGTTGTATTTCCTTCAGAATATTCCGAAAATGATGCACACAAATGTCCTCACAATAGGATAACGCACGACCACTTGCCAACGAGAAATAGCCACTGTATATGTATATATTTTTTTATTTTATTTTTTAAATCCCTTTGTAGATTTTTCTATGGAATCCAGTGACAGGCACACAAATCGGGAAGACCCTGACCGGACACACCAAGTGGATCACTTGCCTTTGCTGGGAACCTCTTCATCTGTAAGTTTTTGTGCACTTGATTTTCTGGGTGATAAATTGTTTTTACGAATTAACTTTTTAATTTTTTACATTGCAAATTATTTTTTTTAAATGATTGTGTTTCACCACTTCTCCTTTCACCAGCAACGGAGAGTGTCGCTTCCTTGCCAGCAGCTCCAAAGACGGTTCAGTTCGCATCTGGGACGTGGTTCTCGGTCGCTGCGACAAGATTCTAACGAGCCACACGCAGTCGGTCACCTGCGTCAAGTGGGGCGGCGACGGGCTGCTGTACACGTCATCGCAGGACCGAACGATCAAAGTGTGGCGGGCAAAGGACGTGAGTTTTGCCGCTGGGTTGGATGGGTAAGAACAAGCAAGAATGATTGAGAGTTGTTGTCTTTTAGGGTGTCCAGTGCAGGACGTTGCAGGGCCACGCCCACTGGGTCAACACGCTGGCTCTCAACACCGACTACGTGCTGAGAACCGGAGCCTTCGAACCGGCCGACGCCACCGTTAATCCGCAGGACCTCACGGGATCAGGTACGAATGCAAAGACAAAATGACACTTGCGTACTTTCACGCGTAATCATACCCAAAAATGACCGCTAGTTTGTTGAAATGTGAGGGTAAATATCTGAATTGTCTCATCCTAGTGGACGAACTGAAGAGCAAAGCCTTGCGGAGATACAATAATGTTCGGGTAGGTATGCTAATTTTTCTCTTTACTGTAAAAGGCCTATTTACACTTATTTAGCTTACACATACGCGACAACTGACACAGATCACTCCATGGATATATTGTCACAATCTTAGCTCTGAATGTTCACGAGTTGACGTTCATTTTCACAGGGTTCCAATCCCGAGCGCTTGGTGTCGGGCTCGGACGACTTCACCTTGTTCCTGTGGAATCCCGCCGAGGATAAGAAGCCACTGGCCCGGATGACGGGGCACAGCGCCCTGGTCAACCAGGTGCTCTTCTCCCCCGACACGCGGCTCCTGGCCTCGGCCTCTTTCGACAAGTCTGTCAAAATTTGGGACGGTCGGACCGGGAAGTGAGCGTTATCGCGGCGCTCTGCCCCGCAGAGACCTTTTCTAAGAGAATTGATCTCCCGCCCCAGGTACTTGATATCCCTCCGAGGCCACGTGGGCTCCGTCTATCAGGTGGCCTGGTCGGCAGACAGCAGGCTGCTGGTGAGCGGCAGTAGCGATAGCACGCTCAAAGTGTGGGACGTCAAGAGTGGAAAGCTCAAGATAGATCTTCCCGGCCACGCTGATGAGGTGAGGGAAGGAAAGCTTCTCGGCAAAAAAAGGTCTTCTCCTCCAATGTGGTTGTTAGGGCTTAACTCAATGGCTACCATGGACAGCGCCAGATTTTTAATGAATTGGAATTCTAGCGCCGTCAATGGCACTGAAAGATGAGCATTTACAGATATTTCTCCCAGTCTAAATGAGATGGTCGCCCATTCTATACAATAGCAGGTAATAAGTTATATATCATAAAATTAAAACAGCAACCAAGCATTTGAGTGTTATTGGAGGCCACCTGCAGTGTCTGTTTTCATATTGAATTGATAACGTACGTATTTATTGACATTTTCTTAATTTCTACTGTCATTTATTCATTAAATATTGCTTCCATTTTTTTTAAATTTAAATGTATTGTAACAATTAATCTCACATTATTAAGAGGTTATGCTTCTGTGGGTAAGCTGACCATTTTCTCTCGTGCAGGTGTTCGCTGTGGACTGGAGTCCTGATGGTCAGCGAGTAGTCAGTGGCGGCAAAGACAAATGTCTCAGAATGTAGGTCAAATGTCCAGCATACCATTTCCATCTTTTGTTTTATTTATTTTTTTAAATCAACCATTTGGTCTTTTTGGCTGTCTTTACAGATGGAGAAGATAGATGGTCCCATCGCTGCAACCTCCATTTCCTTCTCACTGGGAGCTGATGGAAAGGTGCTTCATTGTCACTTTGCCTTTAAAGTTGCTTTCAAGTCTTTTCATGTAGGTTCACTTACACGGGTGAGGGCACAATATGAAGTCTTTGCGTCATGTGATTATGTGGGTGGGCAGCAGGTGGATAGTTTCTCTAATCTCCATCCTCAAAATCAATGGCCAATAATTCCCACAAATAAACACCACAAATATTTTGTTTGGCACCAGCAGTGTTTATTACACTATGAAAACCTTTTTTGCTCCAGATGCCCTCTTTTTTTTTTTAAATAAGTCAAAATGTTCACCAAGTTTAGGCACAGACAGTCTAACACGCACACATACAACAATGGAAACAACGTTACCATGACAATTGGGGTCTCATGTTTGTATTATGACAAGAAAATGGGGATGGAGGTGGGTTCTGAAGGCTTTAGCTGTGCAAGGCAGATTGGTTTTAAATACTCATTTGCTTCTGCGATAAGCCTCTTAACCCATTGGCTGCCATTGCCAGTCATTGTCGTCCATTTGAACTGGGAGGTTTGTCCATTCCCTGTCAGCTTTCCCAGTTCAAATGGATTGGCCGACTACAAGTAACAAACTAGCCTCTTGCTTTCAAATGTCAAAACAACAGAAATTTTAGCAACAATTGTAATAACTTGACTTAGAATGTGCTTACTGAAAATCCCCCCTTGGAAAGCAGCATCAAATTCACAGTGAAAAGTGACAAAAGGTGGAAAAAAATAGGCCTCTGAGCAAAGAGCAATGTGTCCAGACTATGCATGTGTAAAATGGTGCAACCATTTTATCTATCATGTCTTAACTCAGAATGTGTTTGTGCTTCACATAACATGTGATTAATAGAAAGTACAAATGCGCTAGGTCCATTTGCAGCCATTGACGGGTATTCAAATGTATAGGGTGTTTTTTTAATGTCAGTTACAGCCAAGTTACTGTTTATATGAAATAAATCTGACAGACACTCTGTAGATGAAAACCCCTACAAAGAACTTTGTTTTTGAACACCAAGAACCACAAACTGTTTGCTGACACCATTTAGTTGCTGTTTATGATTCTCCCCACCCTTCTTTTTTGTCACTTCACTTTGTTCTAGTGCCGGAAAGTGTTCTAAAAGCATCATGTCCAAGTGTCTGGTCTCTAGTGGAATTGTGTGCAGCAATTCTCCTACTGGGTCTTCCACACATTGTTCAGCAGCTTGACCACCTCCTCGTAGATGACAAAAACAATAGCCACGTCCAAGCACACGCGGCCCAGCCTGGGAACCGTTCCCTTGTAGAACCTTTGGAGACATGTAAACGCAAGAAATGAGTCTCTGCTCATCTTGTAGTTGGTGAAAGGAAGAAGTGTGGCAACTCACGCTTGCGGTCCTTCCTGCTTGAGGATCTGGAAGGCGCAGTCTACAGTGTTTTTATAGCGGTGGGCATCTAGACCCTTTAAAAGTGTGTTCGTTAGACACAATTTAAAATGTTGACAATTGTGGGAACTCACCTGCATCCGGGTCTTGACCACATCGAGAGGCGTGTTGCCGAAAACGCTGGCGGCTCCCGCCGTGGCTCCAAACATAGCAGTGACGATTGGGTGCATTTCCTTTCTGGGATCGTCCCCTTGGAGGGAAAAAAACAAAATGTTTGGATTGGATAACTTTATTCATCCCGTATTCGGGAAATTTCATTGTGACAGTAGCAAGAAAAGGCATAGTTATAAGTTAGACAGTACAGTCAAAGGCTGCGGAACAACAAAGCAAAAGCACAAAGTACAAAGCAAATCAAAGTCAATGGGATCATTAAGAATCACCAAATCAAATCATTACGACAGAAAAGCAGCAAATACACATAACGAGCAAGTTCATAAATGATCATGACTGACAGTCTTCTGAGCTTAAAACCACGTTTCGCGACAGTCTCGGTCAATGCAGGTGGTCTAACTTTTATTGATTTCGTCTCCAGTTAGTTTCCAACCCTTGGTCGCCCTACTCAAGATGGCTGCCAGCTACGCATGTTGCTGTAAAAAAAAACCTGGCGCTTCCCAAGATGTCTGTCGATTAAGAACACCACTGAAGAAATAATGAAAAAGGTAGAAAAAAATAGCTGATGGCAGACGGAAATCCTGTGGTGTCATTCATTCATTTTCTGAACCGCTTATCCTCACAAGGGTCGCGGGGGATGCTGGAACCTATCCCAGCTGACTCCGGGCACGAGGAGATGGACACCTATTCATGCTCACACTCGTACCTAGGGCAATTTAGAGTGTTCAACCAGCCTACCATGCATGCTTTTTGGAATGTGGGTGGAAACCAGAGTACCCGCAGAAAACCCACGCAAGCCCAGGGAGAACATGCAAACTCCAGTCAAGAGGACTGACCTGGGATCGAACCCAAGACCCCAGAACAGCCAAATTATATTCTGGTAAGTGTTGTTGAATGCCCTTATTTAGAAATTTAACATTTCTATAGGTACACTGATATTGAGATAAGCATTTATAAAGATGTTAGTGTTATTAAAAGGAAGGAAAAGTAGGTTAGGTCATTAGCAGGTGAGCTAAGCTAATGTAAGTCTTGTTTTAGATTTTAATCATTTGTCACACATACCAGACTGTAACGATACTATTATTTGATGGCCAAGGAAAAATAGCGCTAGAGAAGGAACAGACAGACACGTGCGTTTGTGAGCTTCTTACCTTTGTACCAATTGCGTAGCGCGTTCATCACGTAAAACCGAATGGCCTGATTGGTCCCCTGCTTCAGCACGGTCGCCGTCAGGCCTTGATAGGTCCCCCTGACACCTGGGGCAGCAGGTAAAAGTGGTTGAAGCTAACAGTTGTCATCCATGCTTGGCTTAGAAATCCTACCTTGCTCCCTGATGATCTCACTGACGCCGTGGAAGAAGCCACGGTATCTGGGCCTCATCGAACACTGGTCGTGGATCAACTTCACCTTTGGGGAGGGACCACGCGACAAGTCATAAATACGTGGCCCCGTTTGATGCTATGTCACCCACCTTGAGAGTCTCCATGGGGCAGACTATGACAATGGCCTCGGCGATGCCGGCCCCCAAGCCGCACAAAAGGCTGCGTGTGTTATCCAGCCGACCCGTGGCGTCACGCATTGGATTGCTGAGGATTTCAAAGGTGCCAAATCTGAAGAAAGGTGAGTGAGAGTGAGTTTTCCAATGTATTTTCTGTTATATTCGTATCAATCAAAATTTCCACTTGCCTAGGTATCAGAACACATTGTATATCATATGAAATTTCTGAGGGGGGGTAACCAGAGTCGATTTCTTCATGTAAAGTTCATTTTTAATTTCCAAAAACAGTTACTTGCCCTAAAAAGGGTTAACCTCCACCAGGGTTTGGTTACGGTAAAATAATTCAATAACTATTGAACCTGCTTTATTTTGGTTCCGATTTTTTGAGAATAATGATAGACTAAACCACAAGTTCTCAGTAAAAACTAAGCAGGTGAAGCAGAGTGCAAATTATACCGGTTCATTCTCCATTTCCAAGACATTTTTTTGCAGATTTATCAGGAATCAATTTAGGGTCATTACTTGTCAAGGGCTTGAAAGGCAAATCTAACCTGACGGCCGATTTGGGGATGGAGCCATAGAGAAGTGAGCTGAGTCCTCGGTACAGGCCTCGGAGACCGTGATCCTGCACGGTCAGTTTAACGCAGTCCCCTGATAAACAATGTGGACGTTAAAATGAGCACGGGCGCGAAGCGGGCAGTCGCCGACAACTCTGTGTGACCTACCGATGCCCCGGTAGCGTGGCGGGTTGGCTCGCTCGTCCAACTGCAGCTGAGTCTTAACGTACTCTGTCGGGAAGGTGATGCAAATCTCGATCCCGCCTGCAATCCCACCTAAAGGAGAATTTTCCAGGGCTTGGTCAGTTGATAAGTTGTTTTGGAATTGTATTCATTTATTCCCAAAAGTCTACTTTGTTCATCTAGTATTGTAGTATTTCTTCTGGTGTGTTTACACAGCATCCAGAATTGTAAGTGGAAGTTGAATTTGTTTTGGTTCAGTCTTTATGTTGACATTTTCCCCTTATCTGCTCAGTAACCAGAACTAAAGCTATAGTTTATTTGCAGCGGGGCCAGTTTGTTCAATGATGAGGATTGTTTTAGCCCTGGTTTTAGATAATTATGGAGTTTTAACTACTACAGATGTGCATTGCATTTTTAGATTGGATTAGTTGAGTAAATCCTCACTGAAAACCGAGGCACGAAATTTACTGTGAAATTTTGTGTGATAGATCAAAGCCTTCAATGCATCCCTGCTGCTTTCATCGGCGCGTATATGGCAACATTTATTGTAGAAGGAAGGATCAGGGGAGAATTAGTAGACGCTATGCTACGCTATGAGCATCAGTGCTGAAGTGCCTGGCTGACCCAGTTCGCCTTAACAGGCGCCAGCTTTGTGCAGACAGAGTCGATGTAATCAGCTGAGAAATGAAGTGTTAAAAACAAAAAACCCGAGGGAAAAAAAGAGCCGACCTGCTAGGATGGCCTTCCCGGGATGGGTGGTTTTTCTACCCCCGATCGCTGCCGCCGCCGCTAGGCTCCTAGTCCCGGACGAGCGCCCCATTGTCGGATGCGTCGAAGCGGGCCAAGCCCTCCGTCGCCTACCGCCGATGTCGCCGTCCTCACCCGCGATTGAGAGCTCATCGAGCGGCATGGTGGCGAGGAGGCTCCCCTGCGCTAACAAAAACAACAACAAGACAGGCCAGACAATAATGTGTTGGGGGAGAGAGTGTCAGTATGCAAGGCAGTGGGTCAGACGGACGCCCCACGCCATTGGCTAGAGTAGGGTGCTTAGTAGTGACGGGATCTGGCCACGGTGTTTTGGACCAATGAGGAAGAGGAGGATGCTGAATTGTAATAATATACGCTCATTTGACAAACAGCAACAGACAGCCTCAAGTCCGACAAGATAGTATTTCAAAATGGGATGAGAATGTACAGTGGTAGTCGAATTATATTGGTTATATTGCACATACTTGAGACCATTTATTTGGGAAAATTAGTTTTGATTTTTATTTGTTTATTAACTAATAATTTAAAGTAGATGCATCATATCAAACAGGACAGACAGAAAGAAAAACGAAGGTTTTTATTAGTACTGGAGATGCATTCTGTTGCAGTAGCTACGACCAAGGGTTGCGCAGCCCGTCAAACTGGAAACACTTTGTCTGCAGGAAGAAACAAAATATTTCAATGCAATTTGTCTGCATTATTTTGTGCCATTGACTGTGATAAACGGCCAATCCATTCGGGTTTGGAACGTTGACTGCAATCATCCCCATAATAATAGCCTGTCTCCATCAATTCTGGAGGCCAAAACTAAATAATCTGCATTCTGATATGTATTCAGGTCCTTACTTTTGTAGTTTTTAAGCTTCATTTCAGCCTTTATTTCATGTTGGCACTCCATGCTCATCCACTATGTCAATTTCTGGATCTGGGCATTTGTCCAGATTATTTTTTGATGTAATCAAGTGACTGGAAGAGTGGGCCAACCTCATGCCAGTTGAGGGTATCCACGGGCAGAGCCAGGTGACAGTGGGGGCACACTTGCTGGGTCTGCTGCTCCTGGTCCTCATCCTCTCCTCCATCGGGTGCACCCTTTTGGCCCCAGATGGGCCCTTCGCTGCCCCATAGGGGACGACAAGGGGCGTGGGAGGAACATGCCACCCCAAAGTGGGGGCGAGGATCTGTCTGGTAGTTCAGCTTTTGGCCGCCAGAGAACAGCAGAGACGAAGAAGCCGAATCTTTCTGCATCTCCAGAAGAGCATTTAAACAATATATAGTAGTCATATTTGGATAGACAAAATGATTTTGAATGTATTATAATTGTCATTATTATTATTACAGAAGTGTGGCAACCTGAGAAGCTCTGGGATGACATTCCAGGTCGAGAGACCTGAGACAGTACCAGCATGGCTCTGACAGGCTATCTGCAACAATGTCACCATGGAGACCGGAACAAAAGAGGACGTTTGTGGAAGTAAGTGCTGCTCAACTTAAATGAAAGTTTGACACGGTTTCTCTGAATAGACGGAATGTCCCGGTTTTATTATCGTTGTAGACGTCCAATTCTTTTGAGCTGGAATGGCCACTACAAGCCAATTCCAGTTCAAATGGATTGGACCTCTGTCGCCGTCAATGGCAGCGGATGACTTAAAGACCATGGGTTTTTTAATGGGTGTGTTTTACCGAGTATGAGCTCCGTATTTGTCGGTGGAGGGGCATCCCGCTGCTCCACAGTGTTGTCTTTTGACATCTCTCGGTCATTAACCTGCTTCAACATAATGGGAGAAACATGCGTATGCATTTGATTATAAGAAATATGAACTAATTTAAACTAACAAAATAAGCACGGATATTGATTTAGCTTATATTTGTTCCTGCAAATAAGGAATCAAATCTATCTTTAAACTCTTTCTATGCCAATGCGGATGTCCAATCATGTGAACGCTTTTCATCTTTTTTTGGGTGAATTTAAATGAGTTTTATCACTAGTGTACATTCAAATTCAAATGGATTATAAAGTCTAGCGTCGTCAATGGCAGTCAATGAATGAGTGAACATAGAACAAGATGCATGTACATTTTCCAGACAAAAAAAAAATCCCCCCCAAGAGCAAAACTGACCTCCACTTCTCCACTATTTGCCTCACATTCAATCTCTCCTCCTTCTTCTTCTTCTTCTTCTGGGGACCTTTTAAAGTCACCCACCTCCTCCTCACCGGTCCTCTCGTCAGCCTGGACGTAATTCGTCCCACTAAAGTGGGAGACGCGTATCAAGCCACCAAACCCCTTTAGAAAAAGTCTCAGGAGAATGTGGCCTCCTACCTTACTTCCTCGTGGAATCCCTGCATGCCTTCCCCGCTGGTCTCTGGCCCCTTTTTGTCCCTGAACCTGGCTATGAAACGGAAACTACAGGTGTTGAATTTTTGATGAGTCCCAATGGCTCACAAGCGGCTTGCTGTAAAGACTCTCCGAGGGGCCGAGGCTCGGGTGACCTCTGGCTTTAGGTGTAAACAATGTGGGCGCCTCCTTTCTACAGTTTCAATACATGATGGAAAATGACAAGGTATTTACAAGTTGTCATCCTCGTGACATCATTCGTCCAATGGCGTTGTGTTAGCTGCGATGAATCGCATTGTCCTATACATGATCTGATCAGGAATTCAAACGTAGTATGTATTAATTTTAAGTTGATAGTGCGATTACTCACAATTTTAAGTTTGTAATCATTGCGCAGTAGTTTAAAGTTGGAGATAAAACAGAAATATGCCATCTTTAATGTCAATAGTAGTCTACCAGAGGGCGCCACTTCCACACTTCCATATAGTACAATTTCACACTTTAATTCAATTAATCCAATTTAGACGTCGAATCCAATTGGAGTGGCAGGGAACGTTTGTTTACTCGCTGCCAACCCTTCCACTTCAAATGGATTGGACTGCTATCGTGTCAATGACAGCCAGTAAGCTAATACATATGAAAAGATTTGACTGTTGTAGGCCTCAGCATCATTTGAGCATGTCTCAGGTAAAAAAAACCTATCGTAGTGACACCCATTAACCCCAAATCCCACCCCCACAAAGCCCTTCATCTCTCACACACATGCCTTTTTCTGTCCCTCCACTTTGATGTGACGAGGCAGCCATTTGCAAAGCACAATCAACTAAATTACACAGCTTGCTGCTTTCAGGGTCAATGTGTAGAACTGTCATGTGTGCGTGTAGGTGACGGGGTGTGTGTGTATGTGTGTGTGTGTGTGTTTGTCCTCTAAGTGCACGGCAGGTAGGTAGTAATTTGAGTGATCTCCCCCCAAAACCACCCCCTTCCTGTTTGTGTGTGTGTGTGTGTGTGTTTGGTGGGAGGAGGACGACGGCGAGAACATAAGTGGTGATGACTCACCACCAGTCTATTGTGCCAGCAGTGCAGCAGTGAGAGTGCTTTTCACCCGTTTTTTCCCCCCATTTTTTTTATTGTAACAAGAAATTGGGAGGCAGGATAAAAAGGACTGGCGGGGTAAAAAAAAGGAGGGGTAAAATGGAGTAGTGGTGGGATAATAGGCAGTACACGACAGTGGCCGATGAGTGAAAAACAGGCAAATGAGGGACAAAAGGCAAGATGGATGGCTCCTTCGCCGATTGATGTTCACTAAAAGGCGTCTCGATTAGGCATAATATGGCCAAAGAGCACCCCAAAAAAGTGCTATGATTGCATGGCTTCTTAGAAGTTGGCAGCATACAAAACCTTGTAAGAGTAAAAGATGAAACATCCGAGATGCAATCCCTGTGGTATTATACGTGATCAAATAAAATCAAATGAACTACGACCACCCGATATGGAAACCAGCTCCATTATTGTAAATAAAATATCGGAAAGTAAAGAGATCCCCCCCCTTCTGTCTTACTGGAGAGCTAAATGTAATCAGCTTCTTTTTGGTCCCAATATCTGAAAATCTTTTGTCATTTCCTGTGCGCTTGTCCTGGCGCCAACGTCAGCGCGCTAAGAACGCACAACGTTAAATTTAAGGAGTTCTTTACAATTGAATTACAGCCGACGATTTCACGCCGACGTCCGCGCAATGACCTTTTAAGATAGACACGGGTGCTGAATTGCGTGTGCGGTCGATTGGTCGCCGGTCTTTTGGTCGCCCGGACCGCGACAACGGGCGACCAAAAGACCGGCGACCAAAAGACCGGCAACAAAACAAGGTAAAACAACACGGTCTACGCATCAATAAAAGCCAACAATGGCCTTGAGCAGTTTCACTGAGCCGTCGTGTGAGTGTAGAAGAGTTTGTATGTACATGCGTTGTCCCTTTAAGAAGCTACGTCAGTCAGTCAGGGTCTTAACAAGTTCTCCAACAAAACACAATAAAAATATGGGAAATTTGGAGCTTTTCTTTAGCCTAATAATTACTAGGGCATTAAGTATGACAAAATAGTAATTCGCAGTTTGTATTTAGGGAATTTGAGCAACCATTTAAATCAGGGGTCTCGAACTCAATTTACCTGGGGGCCGCTAGAGGCCGAGTCTGGGTGAGACTGGGCCGCATCAGGATTTCCACAAGAAAAGCACTGATAAAACTTTCCAACGTTATCAAATATCTTTATTTTTTAACAAAAAATAATGAATTAAATAAATTAACTTAAAGATGAATAAAAAATAAATCAATCAGTAATATAAAACCAAATAATACTAATGAGCATACAGTAGATATACACTGGCTGGCTAAGTAGAGAAAATGAATTATTTTTATTCCGTTTCAAATGTCTGTATTAACAGCTCTTTAACCTTTAACTTTCTGAACTTGAATGGAACATTGAACATGAAATATTCTGAACACGGCTTCTTTTGCCTACTCCTTGCTGCTAGAGACCTGGCAGCGCTTCTTCTCACATAGTCACATTTGGCTTGAGGGAGGAAGCAGTGGAGACCCTCAGTAGAGCTTGAAGATGCTCATCAGTAAGTCTGGACCTGTACTTGGACTTATTGAAGTTCAAGGTGGAGAAGAGCTTCTCACACAAGTATGTGCTCCCAAAAAGGCACATGGTCCGCTTGAACCTTCGGGAAAGTTCAGGGAAGCTGGGGGTCAACTCTCTCAAAAATTGCCCAAGCTTGTCTGCTTCTCCACTCACCTCCCTGAACTTGGCTTTGAGTGCAGAGTTGCACTGCAGGTCAATGAGCTCCATTTGAAGCTCAGGAGGGGCATCTTGCACATCAAAGGAGAAGGGGTCCGCAAAAATTTGAAATGTGGCTTTGTGTGTCTTGAAGTCTGCAAATCTGTGATCAAATTCCTCCTGTAGCTTCGAAATGGCCTCAACATACTTCTCACCACTGAATGGTGTGCCTGCATCCACGAGAGCCTTGCATGCTGGGAAATGGCAAAGGTTTGTCTGAGAGAGCTGGGCTTTCCATAACACAAGTTTAGTGCAGAATGCTCTCACGTTGTCATAGGCAGCACTGACAAGTTGCCCCTGGCCTTGTAGCTTCTTGTTCAGTACATTAAGCTCATGTGTGATATCAACAAGAAAAGCCAAGTCCATGAGCCATTTGGGATCACTTAGCACAGGATCAACCAACTCACAAACGGCGTAGCTAGCTTTGACTGCTGCATTACTGTCTTTGGTAGCCTTCTTGAAGAGATCCTGTTGCCTCAGAAGACGTGTTTTAAGACTGGCAACCTGGTTGGCTCTCTCATCTCCCTGGTATTTTTCGTACTCCTCAGCATGTCTCATAGTACAATTACGTTTCAAATTGTATTCCTTGTGCACCGCAACTTTTTCAGTGTAAATGAGACACGTCGGGCTGCCCCTGTGTTCAACAAAGAAATATTGCACTCCCCACTTTTCTTGAAACTGTCTGTGCTCATCACCGACCTTTCTCTTCACGGCAGGCTTTGAAAGAGACATCTCTGGGGCTCTGTAATATGTTTTTCCACTTGGAATGAGTCTCGGGTTGATCTTTCACATTCAGTCGCGCGGGTTTGTGGCGCATGTGCACTTTCGCTCTCCGTTTCAATCGCGGAGATGGCTACAGACACTGACACAGGCTGGATCACGGATCATAGCGCCTCATTCAGTTCTATGCTGAGAGCAGCGGAGGAGTGTGCGCGCCGAGCGGAGTGATCGGCCTCACGGCTTCTCCTCCGCCCAGCTGATTGGAGGAATGAATGAGTGAGTGAGCGAGGCACTGGACAGCCCGGCCGATGTCCCGCCCTCCAGAGCCGTATACCTCACCGTGATTGGTTCATTCAGCTCCGAACCAAAGTTCCCTCTAATTTTTTGTTGGTCTGAGCAGAAAGACAACCTCCCTGAGCACACTGAGTACCAGTGTGAGCGACATCATCGGTACTCGGATGATTCGCTTAAAGACGTTTCGCCGACGGACGTTTGACAGACGGGCAGGTCGCCGAATGGACGTTCCACCGAACGTTCATTCGGCCGAACGGAGGTTTCGCCGAAACGGGATTCGAACGCTCGCCCCGCCGGATCGTGTGTGTACAAGTTTTTCTACCTCGGCCCGCGGGCCATATACGGCCCGTTAGGATTTTTAATCCGGCCCGCCGCCGGTGTTTTCCAAATTATAGTAAAAATCAATGTTCGTCTACCATCAATGGCAGTCCGGGAATAAGCACTCTTGGGCAGGCAGATGTAGCAGAACCGAGCCGTAAAATGACAGCAATCGGGTCAAATCCATCCTAAAACAGCATTTAATGATTAAATACAAATACTGGATGATATCGCGATGGAGGCAAAAAAACGTCTATAGACGTCCATTCGCCAAACGGCTCAAAATGCTCTCAAATTCGGTCAAATCCAGCTGAAAACAGCGTTTAATGATTAAATACAAATACTAGTATTTGTATTTAATCATTAAACTAACAAATACTAGTACGAACTGTCCGTCTGTCAAACGTCCGTCGGCGAAACGTCTTTAGGCGAATCATCCGGTCACGACATCATCATTGCTCGCTATCGGCACACCAGTATCACACCTGCCACAAGCAGGTGCATGTCAATGTTCCCTCTAATTTTTCATGTAAAACATGCTGTAAAACAAGAAAAACATGAGTGGACAGAGCTACTGCCACTGGCTGCCACTTAAACGGCGCCATCATGGGGAAAGGGGTAAAAATAAAAATAAAAAATAATAAAAAAAAAAAAAAATAAAAAAAAAAAAAAAATAAATAAATAAATTTAAAAAAATAAATCGATATTTCATATTAAGACGGGGGCCGCAAATTATCGTCCCGCGGGCCGCAGTTGGCCCGCGGGCCGCAAGTTTGAGACCCCTGATTTAAATGGTAATTATCAATAACCTTCCGGGCGACCAAAAGACCGGCGACCAAAAGATCGGCGGCCAAAAGATCGGCGACCAATCGACCCTGTACCGCTGAATTGACACTAGGCGAGATCCATGCTGGTTGCCCACAACAACCAATTCTGACTTTAAACACGGCCAATGCCATTGAAAACCGACCCTCCTGCTTCAAATGGATTGGCATCCCAACATTTTGGGGCACGGATGAACAATATACCTCTGCCCTTTCACGCCAAAATGAATTGGACGTCTCGCCCAGTTTTGTTCTTTTTGTCCCCCTAAAACTTTCGAGAAAAAAAAATCGTGAATGAAACTTATGGCGAACAAAATAGCAAATATTTTCTTTGCTTTTTGTTGGTTGGGCGTCGCCGGGTGGCAATTGGAAATCGGTGCAATGTCCTCTAAAGTAACGCGTGTGCATACGTACGGGTGCACGCGGTCCTGCAGATGTATGACTCATGCGCCAATCACGTGACTCGTCAATCACCGCCTCCTTCCTGGCTTCCTTCCGTCAGCCTTTTGTTCCCTTCCGCGCCACTTTTCTGCTCTTTATGTCCACGTCAAGCGTTAAATGCCCCTTTGTGCTAAAATGTAGCAGGAAAGCCATGAAGAAAAATCAGCTTTAGTAAAATAATAGCTTTTATTTCTGATTTTTTTGGAGGATAATATAGCAAAACTATAGTGGTCATCATCGTCATCATCATGCTGTTATGTACACATTGCACAGGCATGTTTTTATTTCACATTGTACATGTTACAATGCTTAAAAGGTGACATCAACGACAAACACGGGTCCAAACGGACGGCGTTGCCATGCCATCCTCCTTTTGTTGTCGATGCTTTTTTTTTTTTTGACGTTCACAGTTTTAATGAGAGAAGACAGCCATCTTGAATTCTCCACACGGTTTTATTTTTTTCCGCTTTTTTTTGTTCTTTTTTTGAAGATGCAAGTAGAAAGACGTGCATGTTGTCATTTTTTTGTTGGTTTGTTGGTTTTCTTTTTCTGAAATAGCGCAATCCCCGACACATCCCCAACCCGACCGCAAGTTGAGTTTCTTTAGGAAATGAACAAAAAAAAAAAAAAAAAGGATTGCCTCCGGACCACCCGGCCCACGGCGGCAGCAGAATTCAAGTATTTTGATTTCATTTTTTCATGACACAAAAGTAAAGTCATGGACAGGCCCTCGCGTTACTTTTCAAATGGCGAACCCTCAAACTCGTTTAAAAAAACACAGTAATTTAGGCCAACTTCCCTCATTCACTGCCATTGACGGCGATAACGTAAAATCCATTTAAAATAATCATGTTTTACTGCATATTGACAGTGAGAAACGATAAAGCGCAATTCTTTTTTCAAATATAGATTTATATGGTCATTCCACTCTCCCAATAACATATATATATTTATATATATATATGCATTTTTTTTAACTACGACCAAATACTGTGGCTACTTTCTCTATATCTGGCAATGGAAAAGTTGTGTTATAGTAAATTAAATGTCAATAGTCTTTTGCGACCATAGTTGGATTTTTCAAACTTTTCTCGGGGTACTGGATTTGGGATTGTAACATAATAGTCCGCAAGCAGTTTCGATTCTCCAGAGAGAGACTTGATTGATTAGCCAGGGGAATAATAAACACAGGGCCCTGAAACTGGTAGATGCAAAAATTAAAAACAAAAAAACCTTGATGACGAAACCTCGGCCCACCACATCTGGAAGTGTTTTGTGCTTTGGGGGGGTCCGCAGGGTTTCGTGATGAAACTGGTGTGCATAAGGCAAGAATTCTGGGAAAAAATGGCAAAACGTGTTTATTGGCGGCACCTTGTATTTTTTTTTGTTTTTTTTGTAAAGGCACCCGCACACATCCAATCCAATCCAACCAAACGCTTGTTTTTTTTGCGTGTATTTATGTGTGTGTATTTGTGTGTGTGTATATTTGTGTGTGTGTGGGATGTAACGTACAAAGACATGTTGTAAACATGGTTCCCGTGATGCCGCGTCATAGAAAACCCGAACGGAGACGGATGTACGCCGCCCTGTGTTCGAAAGTTAAACATGGCGGTGTGCAGGCTGAGCCCCTCCCCCTTCCTAAGCCCCGCCCTCTTTTGAATCCGCTCCGGTGACGGAACCCTATCAACGACAACAAGAAATTAAAAAAAACAAAAACAAGTGGATTTAACCCAGCGGAATCTCATTTGTGCCTCGTTTTCATCCAACGTGCCCCCCCCGCCCGACCGACCGTGGGTCCCAAAGCCCAAAGCAAAGAAGTCCATCCTTCAGTACATTCTGCGCTTCATGTAGATCCTCTCGATAAAGTTCTCCAGCTCTTCCTCACTGTCCAGCTGAGGCACCAGGCCGTCTTCCTCGTAGTCTTCGGTCCGCGGCGCGGCCGGGGGGTAGTAGATGGGGGGCCGTCTCCCTCGCCGGGGCGGGGCCAGGGGCTTGGGTGGCGGTGGAAGCTGGTAGGTCCGTGGGTGGGGCAGGATGTAGTTGGAGATGTAAGGGGTCTCGGGGAGGCGGGCCGCCGGCCTCTGCTTCCAGCCCTGACCCTGGCCCCGGTTCTTGCCCTGGCCCCTGTGCCCGCGCCAGGGAGCCTGGGGCTCCAGATCTTGGGGGGCGCCGAAGGGCTGCTCGGGAACGGGGGGACGCTTGCCGTAGTAGCGCTGCTTGGGGTAGGGAAAGTAGACCGGGTAGTAGGCCCGGTATGGCTTCTGGTAGTACGGGTAGGAAGGGAAGGCCAGGAATTGTTTCTGGGGTTTATACCAGTAGTCGAGGGGGGTCTGGGCCTGATGATACCAAAAGTCCTGCTTGCGGGAGCGCCCCTTGTCCTTCTGCCACTTCTTCATGGACTTGTAAAGGGCTTTCTTGGGGTTGGTGGAGGCCGTGTAGTGGTAGACGGGCGGGCGCGCCAGGGGGGGCGGCACCAGGGGCCGGAAGCGGGGCACGGGAAGTTGCTGCTGCTGCTGCTTGACTTCTTTCCGCTTTTTCTTCTTCTCCTCCACGTCGCTAATGATCTCCACCACGTCGTCGGCGGGCAAGTGCAGCTTGCTGCTGATCTCGATGAGCCTGTCGATCATCTGCTGGTCCAGGTCCGCCTGGGTCCGCTCGGGGAGGAGGAGGAGCTCCTCGGAGCGCTTGTCCTCGGCGGCGTTGCCGCTCTTCTGCCGCGCCTTGACCAGGGCCTGCTGCTTGCGGCCCATGTAGCGCAGGAGCATGTCGGAGGCCACGTCGGCCAATCGCTGCTCCTCCTCGCGCGCCCGCTCCGCCTCCTCCTGCTGCCGGAGCAACTCTTGCTTCTCGGCGCGGGCCCTGGCCTCCTCCTCCTCCACGTGAGTCAGGCGCTCGTCCTCCTCTTCCACCTCCTCCAACTCCTCGCCCTCGCCCTCGTCCTCAAAGTCGTCCATGAAGTTGTCGCCCTTGACGGGGGCGTCCGAGTCGCCCCGCCAGCGGAGTTTCTTCCCGGCTCGCGCCAACTGCGTGTTGTACGCCTTGTAGCCCTTCAGCGGCGGCAGAATCTCGTTATCTTGGAGGCCCAAATCAATGTTCTGGAAGTAGCCGCGGACTTTGCGCCGCAGGGCCTCGTCTTCCTCGCCGGGCACGGCCGCGAGCGAGCCCTCGGCCGCCGCCGGTTCTCCCCCGAGGTCCTCCTCAAAGTCTCGGAGGAGCTCTCCGGTTTCGTTGACCTCCGCCTCGTTAGAGGACGTCTCCCGGGCGGCGTCCCACTCCGCCGGCCCGTCCAGGGCTCGCAGGAGGAGCACCAGCACCCGCGCCGGCTCGGGAGGCGACTCCGCCGCCCGCTCGTCGCTCCACGCGTCGTGGCCGGCGCCCAGAGGCGGGGGAACGAGCGCCAAGTCCTCTGCCGCCCCTCTGTCCCCAGTTTCGCTCTGCGCGGGGGCGGGGGCGGCGTCGGCGGCCGGCGTCAGGGTGACGGCGAGCAAGACCAATAGGACGAGGCGGGCTGGATGAGGGGTGTGATGACTGGTCATGACCATGCAGGGCAGGCAGGAGGGAGGTGAAGCACCTGGAGGGGGAGAAGGGGGAGAGACGGGGGACGCAGGATGGTGAGACTTTCGACAAAAATATGAAATGACTTTTTTTCCAAAATCTCATTCGCCAATCCTTGTGACAATAGACGGCCACACACGCAAATCTAGAATCGTGAGCTTGAAATGGTTTTTGGACGTCTTTGTCTATCAGTGGCGAGTGAGTGGAGCATTTATATTTAAAAAAAAATGTCAAATCCTATTCTTATGTATCATTCTGAGTGAATATTCATTCGAATAAAATGTAACTATGGAAAACTAAATGAATTCGAATGAATGAAAACAGAAATATCATTTTAAATATAATTTTCCAATTAGTTTCATTTTTTTAGAACCACTGACGATGCCAGACGCCAAATCCATATGAGTTTAGAGAGGTTCGCTCGTACAATTGGACGTCAATCGCCGTCGAAGGCGTTTAATGACAACATAAATGCGAAAAAATACACTACGAAAGAAGAATGACGTTTCACCGTCTTTAAAATGAAATGCTTTGAAATAGACCCTCATTTTTGTTCACCTCCACAGCCATGTCATATTACATATTATTTTTCTATGCAAGCGTCAAACCGAAGCGATTGAAATCAATGACTTTCCGAGTGATTCCGATTATTTTGACGCAACGATTTGGCGCAGCGGAGACGCCCCCCCTCACCCCCCTCCACCAATGCGCCCACATTCCAGCAGCATTTCTTTACGCCACGCCTGTATTAATCGAGTAAAATGAAAGATTATTGACGTTTTTTTAACCAAACAAATAGAATGCGGGTCTCACCTCCTCCCCCTCCTCCTTCTCCTCCTCCTCCTCCTCCTCACACGAGCCAACAAAACCGGTCTGGGTTCGCGCGCACCGGCCATCGTTTTGGACGCGCACAATTGTCACGAGAGCGAAAAAAATCATTTCTATTTCATTTCAAATGAGATTGAAGTCCCTCCCGTTAGTCTCGGCGATGGGAGTCATGCGTAAAAAGCTGCAGGGCACGCTTGAGTTCCTCGAACCCCCCCACGCGCGCACCCGTACCCGTACCCGCACCCGCTCCCCTCTCCATCCTCCCAAGCAAATAGAAAATTATCTGGATGGTCCATTTGACCCCCCCTTTCGCCCACCGCACCCTCTTTGCAGGAAGAGTGTCGGTGCTGCCCCCCACAAAAAATGCTTTGTCCTTTTTTTTGTTCTACTGTGGCGGAATGCTTGCACAAGATTCCCGTTTTTTAAAAATATTCTACGCTCAGCAGCATATTTTTGGGATATTTCCTTTTTAGAAATTCGTCCAAATGTTTTTTGCAACGAAACACGTGTAAACCTACACGCCCCCCAGCGTCCAGTTTTCCACGTCATCAAAAGACGTTAATTGAATTAAAACCCGTAGATAAATGTCTACTACCAATACAATGTGTTTTACAAAATTTGATGGAGTGACCATTGCCGTTAGGAAAATTAAAAACGAAAAAAAAGTCAATTTGTCATTTTGGTTTTCAAAAAAATATCAATTTAGCGCAACGTGGCACGTGCCAATGCGGGTTAAAGGGGCTAATAATGCAAATTTCGTTTGGTTTCAATTCGTATTTTATTTTTGTCAAACACAAGAAAATTAAAAATGTTTTTTCCCCATTAAAAATAAACGTGTACACAATGTTATTATCCAGACACTTCCGAAAAATAAGCTTTAATGGTCCCACCAAAAGATGAATGAGTGAATGAATTGATTTAATCACCTACCTGGACTCCCACGATTGTGGGCTGGTGGCGTGGGGGTGGTCGTGCAATGGGGGAAATAGTCAAAGTGAAGCCAAAAAAATCAAGACTTGAGAGAATTCAACACTCTTCTTCTTCTTAATTTTCTTCTCAGCCCGAGATCGACATGAAACAATATTCTTTTCCAAATGTTGCACTTAAAAAAAACAAACAAACAATGTCACTTTCTCGCATGCAGCTAATATATAGTAGTGGATGTTTTCAGCACCACGGCCAGCGCAACTTTATTGTATATACCCTCCGTAGAACCACGTGACTACATCAACGACCCCCCTTTTTTGCTCTATACGCCACCCCCAGTTGCAGGCTCTGCTGACGTCACGTCCATTGATGACAACGTTGGTGTGGCGATGCCACCGACGCCCCCTCATCTGCCCCCCCCCTCACAGACGCACCCCCCACTCCCCCACTCCACTCCCATTCCCTCCAGCATGAATGAAGGGAAATGGCATGAATGGAATTTTCCTCAATGAAGAGGGAGTACGAGATGGATGGATGGCAGCCATTTTACAAGGCAGCTTCCTCTGCACGTTTAAAGCAAACAGGGAGGAGGTGACCTCGTTAACGAGCTATCAAGTAGGAGGGCTTTTTGATGCACTGCCATTGACGACGATGCACGTCCAATCCATTTGAAGCATTCGTTCATTCCGTAAATTTGGTCAGCGATAGAGGATCAGTGATATCAAATCCATTTTTTTTTGGCAATATGTTGACCACTTAGTTGTAGACATGACTCCCCAATGTCCCTTAACCTTTTCTAGGGAAAATAACTAAATTATATATTATATATATATATATATATATATATATATATATATATATATATATATATATATATATATATATATATATATATATATATATATGTATGTATGACATCAACATACTTGGAGATCACATTTTAGTTAAAGTAAGCCACATTATATACATTTGTTATTGGAATTATGCTGTCTTCACATGAAGACACTTGCCACTTTCAATTCTATTTGTTATTTTTAGTCCCCATTATAGTATTTAAAAAAATCAAAAAAATCTAAAACATATTTTTCAATGTTACTAAAATAAGGAATGAATTAAAACGATTAAATTATGGCCTCTAATAACGCTCCAATGTTTATGTATTCATGAAAAAAATTGTATTTAGATAGAAGTCCAATTTATTTGCATGGGTCATTTGGCTGCGAATGCTTAATTTTGACTCCCACTGACAGCACTCAACGACCAATCAATTCTGACCATTTGGGGCTAACAGCACGAATAGGGAGAGAGAACCAGATATTTACGTTATGTTCAACATTTAACACTTGTTTTGATATGAACGTCCTTTCATCACAAAAAAACAGGACATCTAGCGCCGTCACTGGCAGCCAACGAGTTAAATCTGTACCCGCGAAAGGGAGTTAAACGAGCGCTCCCTCGAGGGTTATTGCGACTGGCGACAAACTCCGTTTGATGAGATTGAAAGGCGGGGAGGGGGGCGTCGTTACTAGGATGCCGAAACGCTCGGCGACGGCGCGCGTCGAGGGTGCCGCGGGGCAGACGTTGGCTGATATCACGGCCTTGGCATTATCAAGCGCCGCTCTGCATTAGTCGGCCCCTGCGTGACGATTAGCCCCCCCCTCGCAAAGCTGCCATGGCTCTGACTCACTCGACCGCTGCGCGACATCTCGCCACCTTTGTTAGAGGAAAATGGAGCATTTTGTGTCAAACTGAAATTCATGGCAAACTTAACTCGGGTCTCTTTGCTACTCCGCAAAGATGGGAAGAAAAATGGCCGCCAAAGGTTCATCATCCCGTGGCCATCTCTCTCGCTCTCGCCGTCTGTAGGCAGAGTTAATTAAACGGAACAAAAGGCCATTCATGCGGGCCTCGCGGGCTCTTGGCATCTGTTTAACGCTGTAGAAAGGAAGTGAATATTTGAGGGGGGTGACAAAAATAATATCAATGATTATTGCATCAAGTACGATTTGAATGTCATTAAAAAATTCATTCAGGAAAAAATAAATGAACTAGGAAATACAATTTCTGGAGAGAAATTGCATGGGAATGCTTTGCTTTGCCTCCATTAGGGCACTTCCTGATTATTCAAGGTTCATTTTGAAACCTTCCTGTTTATTTAGGTTCAGTTTTTGGTCACTGCTTGGTAGGGTCCGTTGTAGGTCGCATTCTGTGGAT
Organism: Stigmatopora argus; assembly: GCF_051989625.1. Classification (NCBI taxonomy): domain Eukaryota; kingdom Metazoa; phylum Chordata; class Actinopteri; order Syngnathiformes; family Syngnathidae; genus Stigmatopora; species Stigmatopora argus. Next base: position 10,703,882 of record NC_135408.1, on the reverse strand, counting down.
TTTGGGACATTCCTCGGTCAATTCCTGCTTTGTTTTTTGTCTGTGTTGTTTATTCAGAGAATGCTGTCATAATTAAAAGAATCACTATCATTTTGTTATATGTGGAGAGGTCATTTTAGGTCACTAACACAATTGGCTCATGTAGGCCACAATACAAATGTTTATTTAGTTTTGAAATGACCAAAATTTGTCACTTGCCCCACCACAATTTGAAATTCTTATCTCATCTCATTTTCTGAACTGCTTTATCCTCACTAGGGTCACGGGGGGTGCTGGAGCCTATCCCAGCTGACTCTGGGCCAGAGACACCCTGAATTGGTGGCCAGCCAATCGCAGGGCACAAGGAGACAAACAACCATTCAGGCTCACACTCAATTTGGAGTGTCCAATCAGCCTACCATGCATGTCTTTGGAATGTGGGAGGAAACCGGAGTACCCGGAAAAAAGCCACGCAGGGCCGGGGAGAACATGCAGACTCCACCACACAGGTGGACCGACCTGGATTTGAACCCAGGTCCCCCACCGTGAGGCCGACGCGCCAACCACTCAAATTTGTTGGTTTGAAATTGCAGAGGAAAATTGCATCGGCGGGACCGGGACCCGGAGCCAACCGGCCGGGCGCCGGCCGGCGGGCTCCGCCCGGATGTTGGATGTGGTGTTCAGTGAAGCGCGGTGTGGAGATTGATGGCGGCTGCCGATGTCCTCACGCTCCTCGTGTGAGACGCCTCATCAAGCTCAAATTCGCCACCATCAGTCACTGCCGCGCCGATGCCCCCCCATCCCTGATCCCCGCCCCCCGCACTCCTCGGCGCTTTGCCTCCACCGGCTCATTATTTAGGGACGGCGAGAGAAAGGGGGAATGGTTTGAAGGGGGGGGGCTGACAACAAGTCGTTGGCGGGGACGCCGAATTTGCGGCGGGTGGCGATGGATGGGCGGGTGGGTGCCCGTTCACAGCTCACTGTTGGCTGCTTTTGACTGCTTTATGGATTCATATTCATCATGTTTGAAGCAATATGGATTTTTCATTAAGAGACGCTTAGGATTAAAAAAAAGAAGCTCTTTGTTGACTGGCTGCGCTTTGGATGCGCCTTTAACTAAGCGGCTTTCTTACACGCCAACTCAGTTCACGCCAGTTCAATGACCATTCGCTGCCGACCCTCCCCGTTCAAATGCATTGGACGTCCACATGTGATTGACATCAAGTGATTTTGACTCACAGCAGAAGGATGATTGGAAGCCACTTGATCGGACGCCTATCATCCCCATTGGCCTTCAAATTATTGGCTTCTGTCCTACCATTGTTGCGTATAACATTAGAGTGAAACTCTCTGATGTTGCTGTTGATTTTATTCCCATTACGGCGAAGTTCCATCGACGACGCTCGCCGTCCAAGCGAGTTTAGCACACGTAGACGTCCGTGACTTTGGTTGCGTCGGACGTCCGTCGGCGTCGATGGCAGCCCGTGAGATAAAGGGGCGCGGGATGATGGAAGATGAGAGCGTGGGCGCACGCCTCTCGCACGCACCGCCACGTTCTTGCGGCTCTATTGTGTTGCGGGAACTTTACGATGCAATTACTGGTCCATTTCTAGCCTCGGTGGAGCGACGCGGCGTGGGCGGCCGCCTGGGAAAGCGTATGCTGGGCGCTCGCCGCCCGGCTACGGTTTTATCATTTGGAGTTAGGGGGGGGGGGGGCGACCGATGGTTGCATTAGTGAACACTTAGAGAGAAAAAAAGACAAAAACTAAGGAAAGCAAGAGAGTAAGAAAGAAAGAAAAAGACGCTCAAGTTCATCAGGGTCCCATTTGAGTGCCCTCACCTATACACCTCTGCTCCCACTAATGGATTTGGAGCAAAGTCATCGGCCGCCATTGACGGCGATGGCCGTCCAATGCATTTTCAATGAGTCGTTCCAAGTGCTCAAAATTCGGATCGGGTCTATTTTCTGCTCCGTCCACATCCAGTGTACGTGAATAAAAATATTGTTCATCTAATTACTATTTTTTATTTTTTTTACAGGCCTTTTCCATTGTGGCGTCCGCATGTTATCCTTTGGTCTCGACGTGGGTTTTCTCCGGGTACTCTGGTTTCCTCCAACATGCCTTCAACAAGCATGTTAGGTGAGTTAAAGACTCTAAATTGTCTTTGCTATGAGTGTGAGCGTGAATGCTGTTGCCCATAGTTGGGTGGGATTGGCTCCAGCACCCCCGCAACCCTTATGAGGATGAGCGCAACAGAAAATGAATGAGGGCATGACATTGTCGTTTTCTCTTAATGTATATTTTTAAAAGAAGTGAACTTAAATGTGTTATCCGTATGTGATTACTTTGTCGCTGAAATGGTGCGGATTGAAGTGTTTTTTTCAATTTAATCCCAATTACAGTAGGTTTTTGAAAGAAAAGTCTGAGGGCAAATTATTTTTCCACTTTTTTAAAGGCTTTAGCAATAAGGACCAATTGGTGACGCAGAGCTTGTTATTTTCAGTCTGAGGTCGACTAGAAGCTTTTAACAATTCGTGCGAATGGCGGCTCCCAAAAATAGCTGTGGCCAATTATATGAAACAGATAAATAACCATTTTAAAGGTTATGGTGACTTTTTTGGGAGGGGGGACTACAAAAAAAGATAAATTTGCAAAGTTGGGCCTGCAAACTATCAGCACCGAGGGAAAATGTGTTTTTGATCATGAAGAAAATATGTTTCGTTTCAAATAAAGTTACTTTTTGCTTATAACAGGTAAAAAAAAGTGAAAATTGCCTTTGAAATATCCTTAACATGATACTTTTTGAAGGATTTTTATTTTATTTTGCACTCAAAATCAGTCACTCTATGTGAAATTCAATTAAAAACTAAATTGAAGTCCAAAATCTAGTCAAGCAGATGAATTGACATGATTTAAAATTCAATGCTGTATCATGAAATTCAAAGCAAAGCCATGAAATCACGACCGCGCTTTCTAATGTTCCGCCATTATCGCCTGTGAAGACAAAAACAAGTGGAAATGTGAACTGTTGCTACCTGAAGAGAAGCGGATTACGCACAACGTAGCTCGGCAAGCCCGAGGCGCCGGAGCCGAGCTGGTTGCCATGAAAAATGTTATCGCTTACCGGTGCCGCAGCGTAACTGGCAGGGAAGTCATTGGAAACACTCCAATGTGACTCATCGCCAAAAAATCTTTCGTCGCCATCACAAAAGGTTTTGTCGTCCATACGTTTCAATTTTCCCACTATTGTTTGAAGAAGGTATTTTCCGCAGTATAAGATGCAATTTTTCTTTATTTTGCCCAATGATTGAGTGTCTAAATAAATCCAAATCATTGTCGATACGTTTGCTAGTCCGACTAGTTGTTGATAAGTCAATTTGCGTTGCCTACTTTTTTTGTAGATGTCTTAGACCACGTGTCACAAGTGGCGGCCCGAGGGCCAAATCTGGCCTGCCGTATCATTTTGTATGGCCCGGGAAAGTAAATCATGAGTGCCGACTTTCTGTTTTAGGATCAGATTAAAATGAAGAGTATGGATGTATATTAAATGTACTGATTTTCCCCCTTTTAAATCAATCATTGTCATTTTTTAATCCATTTTTTCCGTGTTTTTAGTTCAAAAATCCTTTTGTAAAATCTAAAAATATATTTAAAAAAGCTAAAATAAGCATTGTTTTAGATCTATAAAAAACTGAATATTCAGGGATTTTAATCCAGTTCTTTTAATCCATTTATAAAAAGAATAATCTAAATATTATATCTAAAATGGTCCGGCCCGCATGAAATCAAGTTGACGTTAAAGCGGCCCGCGAACCAACCCGAGTCGGACACCCTTGTCTTAAACTATAGCTACACTTCTCTTAATTTTGCTCCAAATAAATGCTTTTGTGTGTCGTCCATTAAGCTAACGTGCTATTTTTGTCCATTTTACAGACAATCCAACAAATGCGTTTTGTTGATCTCAAATGTAGCTTTTGACTCGGACTTTTTTGCCAATACCGATCTGACACTACACTTAAATACCCTCTCGAAAAATACAAATTACTATCTTAAAAATTAATAGACATGTTTGCCTAGTGGTTTGATTTACAGCAGCCATGAATATGTACTGCTAAACTCAATTATCGGATCGGGACCATTAGTTTGACGACATCTCCCTTTTTTAATCCACACATACCGTCTTTGGAGCTAACGTATGCCTTTTCCGTCGACCTTACCGGCACAAAGCGTGAGTTCTTGCTGACCTTGTAAAAAAAAAAAAACAACAACAACAGCAAGTAGAGCTTGTACCATGCCTTCAGCTCCTTTCAAAGAGATAATAAGGAATTTTCCCATTTCCTTTATCTGTCACTCGGGCAGCCACCGCTATGTTTGTTTGCCGGGTGTAAGTGCACGTTCCAAATGCGCCTCTTGTCTCCGCTATCGTTTTCCCGCTTACCCTCCTTTCCTCATCTCTCCTCCGTTATTGCGGAGTCAGTCCGCTGGTTCTCATTTGCCTCCCTATCACGCTTCCATTTTTTCCCATTTCCAGCAGCGGATGCTCTTATCGCAGCCGCCGCCGGCACACGCCCCATTTCTAATAATTTGACCCTCGCACGTATCGCTAAGAGCAGAAATGTCTGCAGATTTGCGTCAGGGACCCCGACGGGTTGACCTTTTTTTTCCAAAACGTACGGATTGTTGAGCTACCCCGTTTTTTGAGTAAGTCAACGGCACTGAAAATGAAGCCAAAATGTGATGCCCAAAAGAACGCACATTCTCTCGCCCCTCCCTGTTAGTAAGTATTGATGGACAAAATATAATATATGATTCAGATATTTCTTAGGCCAGCAGAGAAGACCTTGAAGGCCCTGACGGCCCGGCACTGCATTATACCCAATTTAAAGAAAAATCTTAAAAGAATTCCCCACATTGCTTTAAGTAACATTGCCAAAGTAAAAGAACTATTTCTGGTCTGTTTTTAAAAAGCATTCCAAATCAGGCATTTGGTTCGACGGAAGCCATTTTAAGGTTCCTTTTTTCCAAAGTCGTCCCTTCATTTTTTTTGCCACTCTGCGACCGTGATTGGATGCATCCCGTTTGTTTTTGCTCTCCCTTTTTGGTCTCCTTGGCAACCATCAAGCCAATTCCTCGAGCGTCCTCGCACGCGGCGCTTCCGATTGTTCAGTCGTTCGGTCGAGACGATGCGCTCGGTGGCTATCGGCTGGGATTAGACACGGCGCTCGCTCCACGCCGCTTTTGCGTGTACGTGCGCGTGCGCGTGTTGCCTACAGGTGACTCATCGTACTGCAGATTGTGATGCTGCTTTTTGTTAGCGTTCCTTGCTCACATTTCTCCAGCTCCGCTTCTTCTTTGGCGAGAACTGTTTTTGCAGCCGCGCATTTGAACAAAGAAATTCCTCATGTGATTGGTCCAAATCGAACGCGGGTGTTAATGCACAATCTAGCATTTTGGCAATTGTCTCGCAAAATTACATCTATAAAAACTGTTCAAATTGATGTAGGCCACAAATCCTGAGGATGAATCAAATTAATTCAGTTATATGTAGAACATAAAGAGAATAATTACTGCTTTTGTATGATTTGTTTTGTTTTATTTAAAAGGGTTTTTTGACCATTTCCCTATTTGATTTGAACCAAAATGTATATACCTTATTTTCTCGAATATACGCCGTATTTGTTGCTAAAAAATGATGACTGAATCAAGGGTTCGGCTATTATGCGCACAAATTTTTACGAAACGCAAGACAATGTGAACATTTAAAGTAACATTTTTGTATTAAAACGAATATGGCGGTAAAAATTGTGAATCATGGGGCGGCTTATACGAGAGAAATTGTAAGATTCAGCCATTTTAAGGCAATTTTAAGGGTACGGCTTATACGCGAGGCGGCGAGTATGCACGAAAATATGGTAATGAAATGATGAAATAAAAAAAAAATGAAAACTACATTTAAAAAGAAAGAATTCCTTCCCACAAAATAGCAAAAATGTCCAAGTGATGAAAGACTGAATTAACGTTACTCCCCATTTACAAATTTCAGCACCCGTTTTTTAAAAATCATGTCGGGAAAGAAAATTGCGTCTTACGTAAGCGTGAGCTCACGTGCAAAAAGACAAACAAGATCCGGTGCGTTTTTATTTTTACACGTCAATAAACGAAATAATCCCGCGGATGAATAATCCTGTTATCTGACGCTTTCACCGTCACTGATGGGAAAAAAAAAAAAAAAAGAGAGCCCAAATAGATCAAGCTAATCTCACGCTTGCACACATGCGCAAGCATTTAGATGGTAATTACCCCCGGGCCTCTCTCGGGGGTCCCTTGGGGCCCGCGGGGTGACGGAGCTCGCACAAGAGTCCCAGTTGCCCCATTGAGGAGATCATTAGGTTGCTTAGTGTTATCCACAACAAGCCCCCCGAGTGTGTGTGTGTGCGACTTGTGTATCCTCTCTGAGGGTCCGCCAGCATGCGTGTGTGGACATTAGCTTTATTGCCCCCGATCTGAGGGTCTTGTTCTGCCGCAGCTGGGATTTGAGCCCCCTCGGGACGGCGCCTGATGATTCATGATAGCGCACTTGAATGACATAGGAAATAGGCGTTAAATTGCCAGGCTATGAAAAAGGAAGAAAAAAAAAAACACACACACACACACACATACACACGTACACATCTAACCATCTATCGATTTAAAAAGAGAAGGAAGAAAAACATAGAAATCAGGATAGAAAAGACCTAGTGTGTCATTGCTTTGGTGTGTTGAAACTACTATAAAAAATAGATTGGGAAATCAAATCATGACACATTCATAAGATGCCGATGATGCCAATACGGCAACAAAATGGCGTCAACGCATCGGGGAGGACGACACTGCGCAATATGTTTTTATTTACATTTTTTTTAGATCTACCTAAGATTAATGCTTATTATTTCTTTGTTGAATACCAAACAAAAGTCAATTGTGAGCATTTGATTCATTCATCCATTTTCCGGACCCCTTATCCACACAAGGGTTGCGAGGGGTGCTGGAGCCTATCCCAGCGGACACCCTGAATCTGTGGCCAGCCAATCGCAGGGCACCAGGAGGCAAAGGATAACCAATCATAGATCGTGTTTGGCAATTTAGAGTGTTCAACCTGCTAGCCGGGTATGCATGTTTTTGGGATGTGGGAGGAAAGCGGAGTACCCGGAGAAAACCCACGCAGGAAGGGATTGAGGAATTTTGAGGGTCACGTTTGGGTTCAAAACAAACACAGATTTTTGTTCGTTTTTATTCCGAAAAAGACATTTTTAGTTTGAATGCGAAAACCGCAAAGGAATATTTTGTTTTTTTCCTCCTTTGTGTTGATATTCTAACTATCACCCAAAATCAAATATCATGTAAGTATGAAATGTGATGTAAGTGACATCCAATTGTCCCTTTTTTGACACTGTTTTCCTTCTTCGCATGCTAAATAGGCACCATTAGCTCGCCAATCAGCTTCCTGATTCTTTTAAACATTTTACCGCTGTCATTTGCTGGGAGGGGGGTAAAAAAACACCAAAAAACAAAGCTCTCTCTCTCTTTCTCTCTCTTTCTTTCTCCTCGCTCTCTATCCGGTGACGTGAAAGGGGAGCGAGGAGGAGTGCTACTGATTGCTCCTTTTGTTTAAGAGTGAAGCTCACCACCTCTTCGGGGATAATTGGCGCACGAGGAGGCTAAACGTGGCAAACAAAAGCTTAGAAAAATCAAGAACGCCACTGCTTGGCTTAGAATATCAACCTTTTAAGCTTTGATTACTTCTTTTCATGAAGAAAAAAAAAGACATCTTCCAGGAAATGTCTTCATTGACAGAGAAAAAAAACGTAACATTATATTTAAGGAAAAAAAATGGGGGAGAAAAACTCGAAGGAAATTTAGAAATGTTAAATTATCAATGTGAAAACATGTCAACTAATTGATAGGTTGACTTATAAATCATCTTTAATGACTGCTAGCCATTGATGTCTACGAGCCATAGACTATTTTTGCAAGAAAGGAAAAATAATACATTCATCTCATTGAAAATCCCAACAACATCATGTTATTTACATTTAGATGGCCGCTATTTTCCCTTGTCACAATTCCCCCGGCAATGTTTTTACGCCTTGGGTCTTTTGTCGGCGTAATCCACGACAAAACTGTAAAGCAATCAAGTCGGCCGCGGCCGTAAACACGCGACGAACGCATCCTGCGCAAACACCGATGACCTTTTCGCCCATGCGGACGCACGTCACGCCGGGTGAGAACATTGTGACTATTGCAGCTAGTTCGTCCTCCATGTGCTGTGATGCTGCTGTGAAAGAGGGATCTTTCCCTGCCAGGGACGGCCATAGATGTCCAAAGCTGAATGACTCATTTTTGGTTCTCTGACCAACATAAACAGCCTCAATGACGTACTCTATACATTCAAATTGAATTTATCGGTGTGTTTGTTTTTATTTTTTTAATATTTTTTTTTTTCCAGGAACTGAACCTTCAACTTCAGCCGTATTGGACGTCTATTGCTGTCAAGAAGACAACAAAGAGTTAAGTGAGTCACTTGTTGTTGTTGTTTTTTCATGTTGACACTTAGCTAATATTTTCCAAGGCATTCACTTGGCATTGTTGCTAAAAATGAACATATTTTGGCAAAAATGAATGTCATTTTAGCATAGCTACCACTTTTATAAAAAAAAAAAAACGCAATTTAGGGCACTCGTGGAACGGACGTCTAGCGTTGTCAATGGGACTGAAAAATAAGCATTCACAGCCCGGTTTAAATAAAATGGACAGCAGGCAATGACTGAAAAGTAAACACTATTCTGATATATGTTTATTTTAAAAAAGATCAATTTCTTTTATACATATATTTCAAATGAAAAAGGAAAATAAACAGTAAATATTCTCCCATCTTATATATTTTTTTAAAAAAATACACTGCATTTATCTTAATTTAAAATATGATTTTTTTGTTCAAATACCCCCCCAAAAAATGTATGTTATGAATGCTATTTTATTTCTTAATCAATTATAACCCCACCCCTAAATGCTTATATTGTGGCCTACATGGACCATAAAGTGATTTTATGAGTTTAAGATTTTTCCCAAAGATATTCCCTTGCCTCATAAAGTGTTATTTTTGAAAATGATGGTTCTTTTTCCAAGATTCAAACGCGCCAACCCTCCAACTTTACCCATCAGCAACCACTCCACCACTGCACTCGTATCTTTTACCACCACATGTCCACATCCTCAAGTGCAGCAGTGGGCGTGACCCTCTGCAGGGCGGCAGTAAAATGGGGGGGGGCACGCACATTTATGAGTCATCCGCTTGGAGTGCGCCCCTTCCCGCCCGTGCCTAGAAGTTACTTCTTCTCCTTTTTCGCTGTTTTTTTTTTCAAATGACTTTTCGCACGGGCATCTTTTTCCTCTCTCGCCACACGAGAGCAGATAAGATGGCGGCGGCGTGAGACGCAAACGGTCCTCGCCGTGGTTTTGCGGCGATTTGGAGCGGTAAAGAGGGTACAAAACAAAGCTACGTGGGAATGTGTGGATGGAGGGATGGATAGATGGATAGATGGATGGATGGATGGATGGATGGATGGAGAGAGGGAGTGTGAGGATGGGAGGGGGGGAGGAGGGAGGCAGGGAGGGGCGGCGCTGATGCTGGCGGCCCGATGACTCATGGCGGTGCTGCGCTTTGTGCGTCACCGGCGCTGGCTGGAGGAGGAGATAGCGGCGAGAAGGTCTACGCATTTAATTACACACATACACGCTAAATCATATCGCCAATTACACTCTTTACATGCCAGTGATTTAAGCTTCCAGATGTTTTTACCGTATCGTCTCATTGGCCGTCGAGTCTTGGAAAAAGCGCCGTGGAAATTTGCAGCGCACGCACGTGTGCTGATCAATTAGCAGATTTTGGAAAGATTTTTTGGGGGGGGAGGGGGGGTTATAATCACTATCTCAGTCATTGTTTGTACTTTAACCCAGATTGGGAACATAACAAACTCCCATGTGGCACTTTAAACCTGTTTCATCTTTTTACGACACTCAGATTCTCCAAGTATAAGAAACTGATTATGACAGGTTTCATCTTCAGTACCACTTATCCTCACCAGGGTCGCCAACTCAGTCAACTACGAGCGTAATATATAAATAATGATTATGGTATTTTCCACAGTAATCATTTTTTGTAGTTTATATCAGCCAATAATACAATTAAAAAGAATCAAAACAGAACTACACTCTGGTAAGGGCTACCAATAACAATCGAATACAAATGATTTGAAATCATTTTACTATTTTACAGTATTTAACTCACTGCCTCCCATTGACAATGCAGGGCGTCCTATTCATTTAACATGGAAGTCTAGCTTTTGTTTGTTTATTCGTCCCTCCCAGTCGGATGGATTGTCAGTGACAGCCAATCAGTGAAGAAAATACTCTGAAAAATGGAAATGATGACACACCTGTCGGGTTAATCATCTGCTTTCCAAAACGTGTACATAATGTAAAATAGCGTCTTGACGTTGCCAAAAACGTAAGATTCACTCGCAGTTCTCACTGAGACTCGAATAATCTTGGATTTTTTCCCAAAGACGGAAAGTCCCGAAGAAGTCAATTTGGTGCTTTACTTAAGTGGCAGTGGCCGATTAGTCGCGGCGCGCTCGCTTTACGTCCCTGGCGAGCCGCCTGATGAAATATTCCGTTTTGGCTGCAATCGCCGCTACGGCAATCATCGCAACCGTGGCGCAAGTCTGGCAAGTTCTAAAGCCTTCATTAGCTGCCCGTTAACACCAGGTCTATTTTCTATCTTGTTCTCGCATGCGCACACATTGGTCAGCTGTAAATTAAAGACCGGTTTTAAATTGAAACACTAGCTTCAAAGCCGAGTGTGACACCTTAACGCTAGTTTTAAAACAAAAGCCGACTCTCTCACATCTCGTCTGTGGTCGTCCTCACTGCAATGATCCGTGCTCCAGCACCCCCGACGAGAACAAAGTCGTCCTATCTCGACATTTCAAGCGTGAATTAAGAGAATCAGGACAATATTAAGAGATTTAAGTTGTCACAAACTCTTAGGCTAATACAGTATGATGAGAATATTAATAATAACCTTCCTGAATTGTCCTTACTTTCCATAATATTATGACTAATCTCGTAACGTTGCCACTTGAATCTCATAATGAAATTTTTCTCGCCATATTAAGACTTTTCTTCCAATATGTCAGAATATCAAGACTTTTTTTCTTGTAATATTATGTGTAGATTTTCGTAATTACTCAACCTATTCTAATACGGATTTAACTAACATAATGACTTTAATCTTTAAACCTGATGACTTAAGCTTCGCGGTATTACGACGTAGGACTTAAATCACGTAATGATCCGACTATTTTCTTGCGGCTTTGTCGTACCTTTGTAGAAAAGTCAAAACTATTGCTGTAAAAAAACAAAGTAGAGAAAGAACTTCGGTTTTGGCAGTGAAGTTTCATCTAGCGCAAAAGTTGGTATGGCGAAAAAAGACTCCGCATTGATGGCTCCATTTGTTTTGACGGTCCCTGAAGTGGTCGAGCGCTCCAGGTTAAGTGCGACACCTGTAAAAAGCAGGACAAAAGGCCCCTCCCACCCGAAGGCTAGGGCGTGAAAGCGAGCTAAACGGGCCGTCCGCTCTCACCGCAAGGTCAAGCCGCCGCCGCCGCGGTCAACGAGCCTCTTCAGTCGACAAAGCGCCGAGCGCGGCGCCCCGCCGCCGGCCCGGCGCCGGGGCGCCTCGCCGAGGACGGCCGGTCACGAAGCGACGACGGGGTAGGGGAGTGGTCGGGGGGCCCGTGACGCCATCGCCTTGTCGGGCGGATGAGTCACGGGCTGACAAATAGGAGCCGACGGCGTATTATCTGGAGAAGAAGCCAAATTAGGACACTCACGATGCGCCCTAATCAGACCTCCGATTGTGTGGCTCTTAAAAACCCAATGAAAATTCTTCCAACCAGTTTATCACGAGTAGATGTAAAAAAAAAAAAAGCCACTTGGAATGGATTGTGGATTGATCGGCTAATGGTAACGGCAGTTAACATCTGAGATAATGACGCCACGCCACGGATGGCTTTCGGCGACGTCTTTCGTCCGAGGCCGGGCTGCCGAATGGCCTTTCCGTCTTTTCATTGTGGCTGCCTTCCTACTGGCTAGAAAAGGCAAACATCACCACACGCAATCCTTCCGAGCAGCCCCCCGGTCGGTCCCTCTTTGTCCCCCCGCCCGCACTTCTAAAACGTGCAAATGGCACAAAATTGTTGGTCCCCGATGGAGGTGGCTCAAGTGTTTGCAGGTGACAGCGAATCCCCCCCCCCCCCCCCCCCCCCCCGACCGATCGACCCTTCCTCCAGCCAAACAATCCCCCCTTCCCCTCCCCCTTGCGGTTATCCTCTCCTGTATCGCCATTATCAGGCAGAGCAGACGGCGGAACGCGGACCCACCATTATTCCCGAAAGCCCCTCAAAGCTTTTCAAGACGCGATCCGAACCCCCGCCGATCGCCGCCCCTTCCTTCCTCCATTTTGGCTGGCCGTTTAGTCTCCACCTCTTGTGACGCCGTCACCGCCATTATCTTCGCCGCCCGCGACAGCCAAAATGATCCCCCCCTTTCCCCCTACCCGCCAATCTCCTGAACACCACCACCACCACCACCACCACCATCATCATCATCATCATCGCCGCCCCTGCCGGCCTCCTTATCTCCCACCACCAAATCTGTTCTGACTCAAAACAATTATCTCTCATTTGCCCACTGCTGCCCACCCGCCAATCACAACCCCCCCCCTCCCCTCTGCCAAGTACCCCCACAAAGCTCACTCACAAACTTCACCGCCACCTAGTGGGGAGGGACAACTTCGCGTCACAGCGCAGACGACACGCTTGCCGGAAAAGGAAAACGAGTGGGGTCGACGGATTGGGGGCGGACCCCGGTGGGCTTTACCTCGTCACCGATGGTGAGTGACGCCCACGCGAGGTGTCCTCATCGTCATCACTTCCTGTCCTCTGTTGCCAGGTGACGGAGGGGGTGCGGGGGGGGCTCAGTCTTTTGGGTGTTTAACCCTTTATACGTCACAATTTTTGGTGCTTCCAAAAAACTTTTTACAAAGCGCAAAAGCCCACATACGTAACCACCAAGTCTAAAATGTTATTATATTTTACCATTAATATTTTTTCAATACATTTTTTTACTAATGATAAAATTTCAAAAAAGAACTACACTGGTTACGGCTAACAGTACCACATAGCTGATAAATACTACATCATAATTATAAACATTATAACAATAACCATTTTTTTAAATGAAGTGGTAATAGCATTTTTGTCTTTAATTTTTTTAATTGATATTTTAAAATAAAAAAAGAGAACATATTTGCAAAATATGCCTTTTTTTTTCAAACGAATATACATAATAATATAAATATTATTCTCTCCCCCTATTTGTGCTCTGAACCCCCGAATACAAAGCGACAACTTCAGGACTATACAAACATTTTCTTGCGAAATCAACGACAGTATCTAAAAAGAGCTAGCTAGAATTCATTTTGTACAAAATCAACAACAAGAAATATAACTCTATTCTTTTTCTCTCAAACATTGAAAAACTCCAATTAATTTCTAACATCAATTAATCACCCGTGCTTAGATTCCGCACACATTCTCCCCGAGTTAGTGATTTAGCATCCAGGTAATTGGTTATGGATTAGAAGCCAGCTCGTTTGTGACAGCGTTCATTGTGACGCCAAGCAGGGCCGCTGCGCCATGTCGCGCTTCACGCCGTACAAAAGGGAAACGCTCGTTTTGTTGAAGCTGGCCGCCCCGGTGGTGAGTTGGGGGCCATTGATGACGATCGTGGGGCTCTTTCAATCCTTCCTTGTTTGTTACCAGTCGACGCCTGTCCGATTTGAACGGATCGGATGCCTATCGCCGTCAATGGCGGCCATTGAGTGACTTTAACATTTTTTTTTGCTTGACCTTTCAGTTCATTTCTCAGCTGCTAAGCTTCCTGATCAGCTTCGTCAGCCTGGTGTTCTGCGGCCACCTGGGAAAGACTCAATTAGCCGGCGTGGCTCTAGCCATCGCGGTAAGACTCGTTCTCGCCGCCCGGGCGACGTTGATGTTCCACCGTGGTTTTTCCACCTCAGGTCATAAACGTCTCGGGTACTTGCATCGGTGGCGGCCTGGCGTCGGCGTGCGATACGCTCATATCGCAGGTATTCCCGTTCTGGCTGTTGCTGGGTTTTGATGGAAAAATGAGGAAATGTTTTGATTGGTTTGACGTTCTGTGCTTGACGGCAGACGTACGGCAGCGGCAACCTGAAATTCGTGGGGGTCATCCTGCAGAGGGGGATTCTACTCCTGCTGCTTTCTTGCTTGCCCTGCTGGGCCGTCTTGCTCAACACTCAGCACCTCCTATTGGCCGTCGGCCAGAGCCGCCATGTGGCCACGTGAGCATGCAGTATTCCTTATACGTAATAAAGTTCTATCTATAGATGCATATAACCTGTAAACGTTGACGTCCGTCCGCCAGTCAAAAATGGATTGGACCGTCAGTTGCGCTGAAATATGATTATGTAATGCAATCTGACATCTATCATTGTTAATGTATCAATATTATTTTTATTGGATTGGATTGGATAACTTTATTCATCCCGTATTCGGAAAATTTTGTTGTCACAGTAGCAAGAGGGTGAGGATGCAGAAATAGGAAAGGCATTTTAGACATAAATGATTTATGACAAATATGTTGTTGTTTTTGCATGCTGTCACTATGTATTTTTCTTCTATTTTTCTTTTACAAAGGCAGTATGATTTTTTTTTTTAAATTGAATACTTTAATGACATCTGGGCATTGGAAGCTTTCGACAAATACACGTCTTCACCTCAAGGAAATCGCATTCATTTTGACTTTTTTTTTCTCGAAGGCTCTCTCAGCTCTACGTCAACATCTTCATGCCCGCTTTACCCGTAAGTGCGCCCAAAGGAGACGCTTTTGTTGGTGGAAAATGAATGTTATTCATGTCAATGACGCACATCTTCGCAGGCCGCCTTCATGTACCAGCTGCAGTCGAGGTATCTTCAGAATCAGGTGCCAGTCGTCACGTCGTCGTCGTCGTGAGCCTCTCGTGCGCCTGTCAATCAAGGAGTCAACCAATGAACGCTGTCTCTGGCAGGGCATCATGTGGCCTCAGGTGATATCCGGAGCCGCCTGCAATGTTTTCAACGCAATCATCAACTACGTCTTCCTGGCCGTGCTGGATCTCGGGGTGGCGTGAGTACATTCGCGCGTGTGGGCGGCAATTGTTGGAGTCAATGAGTACCTGAATCGCAAATGAGTACATGGACGCTTTTTTTGCTGAGCGGCGTGGTGTCAAACTTCAATGACTCAACGTGAGATGCAAAAAAAGCAGCCAGCCAAAGCTCACTTTTGTTTTCTAAAGGCTTAGTTTAATGAGTCTCCATGGAATTTGACCATTTCGTCCATATATACATACACACACACCAGCTTGCCAGTATTATGGAGGACTATGAGATTTTATGAGTATATTGTGAGTAGACACACAAAAAAGTCTGCCATTAGGGGGCCAAATTCCATAAATTGTCGACATTTTTTTTAAAATCCGGACTTCTAACCCAATTCCAATGGACAATTTGTCATGCAAAAGGGCAACCCAGAATACACATTTGAAGGGTAGTCGGACGTTTGGTCCCCGGACTTTTGGGTGCCGGACGTTTGGTCGCCGGACGTTTGGTCGCCCGGACGTTTGGTCGCCCGGACGTTTGGTCGCCCGGACGTTTAACAACATGACAGAGTTTACTGTTGAAACCAGCTCTCAAAATTATATTCATGAGAGAGAGAGTTTAATATCTAAATATCTACTGTTGAAACCAGCTCTCAAAATTATATTCACTCGGGCGATCAAACGTCCGGTCACACATTTGAAGAAGAGTAAACTTTAAAAAAAATCTGTCATTGAAGTCTAAAAATGAATACATAACGACCCTTTATTTTCTACTTGTCGTCCCTCCAAAAAAGTGGCTCGGCGGCCGCCAACGCCATCTCTCAGTACTGCTTGATGGTGGTTTTGTTCGTGTACATGAACGCCAGGGGTCTTCACAAAGCCACGTGGGGCGGTAAGAGAAACGCCTCATTCCATCGCATGTCGAGAGCCAATGGAGGAAGCGGGCGCTTCCAGGTTGGTCGCTGGACAGCCTTCGCGACTGGGGTCCCTTCATGAGTCTGGCGGTGCCCAGCATGCTGATGACGTGTCTGGAGTGGTGGCTCTACGAGATCGCCAATTTCCTGGCGGGATTGCTCGGCGAGGTGGAACTGGGAGCCGAGTCCATCCTCTACAACCTGGCCGTCATGGTTTTTATGGTGACGTGGAGCTAGATATCTTCCCACCCAAACGTCCTTCCTCCCTAAAAATCCCTATTTGCTTGTCTTTTTGGCAGTTCCCGGTGGGATTCTCAGTCGGGGCCAGCGTTCGCGTGGGAAACGCCCTTGGCGCCGGGAACGCCGAGCAGGCCAAGCTGTCCGGGAAGGTGTCCGTGGCGTGCGCGCGTACGTTAGCTACACCTGAACGCCACGCGCCGATTGTTGAACGCGCCTCACCTTGTCGTCGTCCAATCCAGTGGTGGTGGCGTGCTTCAGTGGGATGTTCCTGGCCTTGTCCCGCGACATCCTCGCTTACATTTTCACCACGGACAAGTAAGTACTACTTAACTACTGAAAATTCACTCTTAGGCATACCCAACAAGTTTGTGGGAAAAACAAAATGAAAAAAGCCCAAACTGTCTTTGAGTTGCAGGTGTTTAGTTTTAAAATGGGACATTTACATTGGCTTCATTGTAGCACGGTACTCGGCCGTTTGGCCGCCGGACTTTTGGTCGCCAGACTTTTGGTCGCCGGACGTTTGGTCGCCGGTTATTTGGGTCCGGGCGACCAAACGTCCGGCGACCAAACGTCCGGTCACGTTGTAGCACACTGTGGATTTCCGTTCTTTTTAAATGTGTCAAAATGGCTAGACTTTTTTTTTCTTCAAAAATGCACAGAGCATTGAAAGAAGCCTTCCTGTACTTTAAAAAAATGGGATGCTCTGTCATTAGCACGTTTTCTCTGTCAACACAATCGTCCTTGTTGACAATAACTTTGTCTGTGAACAAGGAAAACTGATGTTGTCTGAAAAAAAATCCATCATTGAGATGACTATTTTTTCTAGTCACTGAGTTCAAAAAGCAAAAATAAAGGGAAAAAAAAAAAAAAACAATGCCCTGACTTCACCCATAATCCATTGCCCAACCTTTCTCTTCTCCATAGGGATATTGCGGAAAGGGTGGCACATGTTTTGAAGATGTACAGTGTCGGCCATATTGCCGATTCCGTCGCGGTAAGACCCTCGGGGACGTCACCCGCCGGACAATCCGGATTTTTACCACCCACCACTTGCGCCTCGTCAGGCCGTGATGGGAGGAATCGTTCGTGGCGCCGGGAAGCAAACCATGGGCGCCGTCTGCAGCTTGGTGGGCTATTACGTGGTGGGATTCCCCATCGGAGTCTCGCTCATGTTCCCCATCAACTTGGGCATCTTTGGTGAGGCATACTACATTTTGGAGATTGTGAAGAAAAATATTTGGTTTCCCATCCCATAATCCAGAATGTTATCTTTCCCATGCAGGTCTCTGGGCTGGATTCTTGATTTGTACTGTCATGCAAGCAAGCTTCTACACCATTTATTTGTGCAAACTCGACTGGAAAAAGGCTACAGTTGAGGTAAGTCCACCGTTAAAATGACTCGGTAACATTTTGCTTTGGCTTTTATGTCTTGGGTTTGGGCGGCAGGCACTGATGCGCGCTGGAGTTCACGTTAGAGAACAGGACAAGATCTTTGTGATTGACGATAGAGGTAAAAGAACCACCTTGAACTTTGTGATCGTTGTTTATTAATTTGTCGGACATACATGAGCATCCCATTTTTTGAATCTTACCACGCCCGTGACCGGACGTTTCGTCGAAAGACATTTGGTCCCCGGACGTTTGGTCGACCGGACATTTGGTCGAACGGACGTTTGGTAGAACGGACGTTTGGTAGAACGGACGTTTGGTCGCCGGGTTAGCTTGCTGTCAAATTATGACAGAGAGTTTACTTTTGATAATTTAATATTAGATATTTCGATATTAAACTCACTCTCTCTCTCTCTCATGATTATAATTTTGAGCGCTGGTTTCAACAGTAGTAACCCGGCGACCAAACGTCCGTTCTACCAAATGTCCGTTCGACCAAACGTCCGGTCGACCAAACGTCTTTCGACGAAACGTCCGAGTACCTCCACGCCACACCTCGATTCTAATAGTTATTTTTGGGGATGAATCGTTACTGTATTTACTCAAATGATAACATAATATTGTTTTTGTTTCCTAGTATTTAGCATGGACAGCTATTATTCATTTAAACTAGCAGGACTGGCTGTGAATGCAATTTTTTTTCTGTACCTTGACGTCCAATTTATTTTGACTGGGAGGGGCAAAAGAAAGAATTTGATTTTGTCCACGAGCGAAATCTGCCCCCCATTAAAAGGCTTTTCCTCCCAGCTAGCGAACAGCAGACGAGCGCCCCCTCGCCCAATCGTACGAGTCCCGAGCGATCCGACGCTCCGTCGCTTCGCCAACTCGTGCTACGACGCGGCCTGGCGGTACTCGTCACGCTCTCCATCCTGGCCGCGGGAGTTCTCACCGACGAGCTGCTCTCCGCTCCGTTATCGGACTGATTTGGAACGTAGGAAAATTCCACCTCATTAAACGAATCCAAATGTGATCATTTTGTGGTCGTGATCTGAACGGTAAACTCCTTCCAAATCCACCCGAAGTCACGTCCGCTTCCGTGGCGCATCCAAATGGGCTTCGCAGATTGCCCGAGATTTCCTCTCCGAAGGCTGCAATCAGTGTCCCGCTGCGCCACCGGTAACAACGGCGAGCTTGTGTGTACATCTGCGTAGTGTTGAACACCATTTGCGACAACACTTCTACTTGGGAGTGTTGTAAAACACGGGCCAATTGAGGCCACTTCAAACCAAAATCAATGACTTTCCATGTCTTTTAAGTTAGGCTTTCGTCAAAAAGCTCCTTTGATAGACCAGTGTAGCACCAAATTTCATGTTGCTACTTATTGGTTGGGGTGCTTGATTTTCACCAAATCATGTAGTAGAATACAAATATTCTGCCAGGTGGAATCAGGTGATCAAGAACATCTGAACTGACCCTGGAGTTTTATTATCATTTCCTATTTTATAGACGTAAGCGGGCCTCCTTGCCCTCTATAATATATCGTTTACATCATTTTTTGTCACCCATTAAGTCTACCCAGTAAAAATTGACCAAGCATACCTGACTAGACCAGAGGATTTTATTAACATTTATGATTTTATAGAAAAGGACAGGTCTACTTCGGTCTCAGAGCACTTTTTTTTGTGCCCTGTGACATCTGCCTAGCAGACATGAGATGCCATGAGCCAAGAGTTATCAATAACTTTTATTTTATACAAAAAAAGTCTCAAATATACAAGTTGCCAAGCAAACATCAAATATGAGCCATGCAAAGTAGTGATTCTGCAGTTAAATGAATCCATTTAAAATGTTATGGTGTACCTATGTAGATAACTGTATACTTTGCCAATTTTACCTAGCAACGAGTGTCAACGGATACAAAGTAAAATGCTGTATGGCTTAGTCAGTAATATTTAAAAAATAATAATAATAATTGAAAAGTTAGAGTATTTCAGTGTGTAAGGCTTAGTGAGTCAACATTTCATTTAAAAAATATATATACTATATGTATTTTTTTTCATTTCATTTTCTAAGCCGCTTTATCCTCATTAACCGTGGGGGGTGCTGGAGCCTATCCCAGCTCACCCCGAGCCAGAGGCGGGGAGACACCCTGAATTGATGGCCAGCAAATTGCAGGGCACGAGGAGATAAAGGACAACCAATCATACCTAGGGGCAATTTAGAGTGCCCAATCAGCCTACCATGCATGTTTTTGGAATGTGGGAGGAAACCGGAGTACCCAAAAAAACCACACAGGCCCGGGTAGAACATGCAAACTCCACACAGGTGGATGTAACCTGGATTTGAACCCAGGACCCCTGAGCTGTGAGGCCAACGCGCTAACCACTCGCCCCACCGCGCCGCCCATATATACTATATATAAATTAAAATTACATTTAGCGGCCTACTAGTTCTGTTCAGACCGTGGGCGTTACCGTGGAGACGTTACTCCAGACATTGGTGGAATTTCCCCAGCTGGAAATGGCTATTTCCGCTACGGGAAATGCAATACGGATGCCGACGCCCGTCGCTAATATTCCAACCGCCGCCAAAAGGGCAAATCCTCTCCGTAAGCGAAGCTGCGTGGCGGAGAGCCGCTTCCCTGCTGTCTTTTCAGAGCCCCGATTGTGACTTCTGGAAGCTTCCATACCTTCCACCTGCAAAACACCGATACTTGCTCAGAGCTGTCAATCACCCCGGCGAGATCCCGCGGACGTCGACTCACGGATCGGTTCTTGGACGTTTCTAGAGCTTTCTTCCCGGCTCGCTTTTCAGCCTTGAGAAAATTATCAAAATGCATCGGGTAAGTTATTTATTGTTTATATTGCATTGACACAACCTGACCAAATATGGCCGTCATGTTTGTTTGTTTTTTTTACCTCGCTGGTGACTTTTTCCCAATTGAGCTTGAAGATGAGGAGGAGGAAGAAAGACGCCTCCAGGGTGACGCACGTCAGGAGACCCAGCCACAAGCCTGGTGAGGAGACACGGAATGAGCTAAAAGCCATTTCATATCGGATTTTCATGTCAAAAGATCGTACCGAATATTCGTAGGTGGACGGCGAACATGAGCGCAACGCCGATGGGGAGTCCGATGCAGTAGTAGCTCACCAAGTTGGACACGGCGGCGACCTTCTGCATTCCGCAGCCGACCAGAATTCCAGAGCAGACGCACTGGATGCAAGTACATACAGAGCGCTAACTTTAATTACGATATAAAGTTCAATGATATAGTAATACGCATCCAGTTTTTTGGAAGTGGGAGGAGCAAAGTTTGTTCCAAACGTACCAGGATGGAGTCAAAAAACTGCAGGAAGATGTAGATGTTGAGGTTTTTGGAGACGGCGTTGGCTATGTTTCTGCAAAAAAAATGGGATAAGAAGGTCGCTCGCCAACGGGATGCTGAAAATGGACAAGGCGGAGGAAAACCCACTGGTCCGACGTGAAGGCGAAACCGAGGACGGACTTGGAGCCGGCGATGACGCTGCCCTGGAGCACGGCGAGCAGCACTACGGCAGTTTGCAAACGTCCATTGTGAAAACCAAGAAGCGCTCAAAGGCGTTACGTACATACGTACGGGTGCCTGACCTGATAGGAGCAGGGCCACTTTGCAGGACAGGACGGCCCGGGCCGTGTCTCCGGCTCCCAACGCGTTGCCCACGCGGACGCAGGCGGCCGTGTGGATGCCGAGAGGAAACTGCAACGAGGTTTATCCGCGGGACATTTCAACACGAGACGGTAGACATTTGGTTCAGGAATTGCTTTATCTCCTGTTGGCGAATTACCATGTACGTAATGGCCGATATCTCCACCATCACATGCTGGGCAGCGAGATCCACCTCACCCAGGATGCCTACAGACAGAAAATGATTCATGACACGGTTAAACTTAAATAAATTGGACGTCTATCATCGTCAATTGCAGCCAAACGAGTTGAAGAAGCAGACTGACCGGCGAGAAAGCCACCGATCTCCCAGATCCACCACTCAAAGCAGACCATGAAGGTGCTGGGGACCGCCAGTTTGATGAAGGAGCCCCAGTCCTGCAGGCACTCGCTGGACCACCCTGCCCACCATAAACGCAGTAAGAAAAGATTACATTTTTTGTTTTAAAAAGATGTGACGCTCGCTCAAAACGTGAAGGCTTCACCTCCCCACGTTGGTCCGTGGAGCTTCTTCCATCGGATGTAGCCGTAGAGAAGCAGGCAGACAAAAACCTGAGCCAGGCTGTTGGCCACCGCAGAACCGCTACCAACAAACGAGGAACAACAAACCTTCTATCATCGGCCTTTTAATATCTCGTGCTTATTTTGAATACTACGAATTGTTACGAGCATAGCAAAGAATAGTTCAATAGTCATATCGGCGACGTGCAGTCCAGGAAAGACAGAAAAAACGGAATCCTAGCACTGACAGGAGAAGCTATATATGTATATATATTTTTTTAAGGATCAATATCTCTTAATAATCGCCCAATCCAACTTTTTTTTCTTTTTTTGAGTATACAGCAACTTAAAATGTTGGATTACAAATGCGATATGAACTAAAATTGTCATGCTTTATGTATATGATGGCTTTTTGTCTGCAACTATATTTCTGTCATGTGTTTCTTTTGCCTTAGAATGGATGCCGAAGAATTAAGGAGGTCCTGCTACCACCTAGGGGGCGCTAATGATGATATTTCCGATGATTACGCTAATGGAAAGACTTTGAAAACTTGAGGGACAAAAGGAAGACGCCATCAGTGCGTTTGTTCAAAAAGAACGGCGACTGGACTTCATTGATGAGTAAAGGTAAGACCATAATTTTTTTTTTCAAATGAAAAGTGCTTTTTTTTTCTTGCTACATTTTGTATGCGTAAATAATGAAGATATACGATTTTAAACAAACAGTTGAACGCTGGAATGGTCATAGATTTTATAAATCTGACTGAGGATATCAGTTACCGCACGTCGCCGGTATATTTTAGATGAAAAATAAGACAAACTGATTATAATATGGTTGACAAAAAGACTTACACAACACCCAACTGGAGGCTGACAATCAAAACGTAGTTGGCGCCCAAATTGAAAATGTTGGCCAAGGCGGCTGTGTACATCTGAGGCATGATGATACCCTGACCCACAAACCAAAATAATAATAATTTTAGCATTAACATCTTTTATTTTAATGGTAAATTTAAAGTGTTCAGATAATTTTGATGATTAACTCTGTTATCATTTAGAATGATGTACCATATTGAACTGAATAGACTAAAACAAAACAAGTATAGTTTATAGTTGATTTTTTTAGGGCAGACATGAAAGTCACAGGCTGCCATTGCTATGAAATTTAGAAATAGGAAGAAAAAAATAATAATTAAATAATAATAATGGTAATAATAATAATTGCGTACCTGATTTTGAAGGTAGGCTACTTGGAGCTGATGCATGAACATAGCCTGTGCACACAAACACTAACATTACTGAAAAATTATAGAAACAAAACAAGACGGAATAACTTCTACGACTGTTTGGTGTTGGACAAGTTTTATGTGTTTCCTCGATAGTCGAGTTAGCGCTGGCTGACTTTGGGGATTTTTGTAGTCACATATCACTCCTCATTATGCCTCTGTGGCGCTGAGATGATGCCAAACATGAAATTAGTGAGTACTTCTTGTGTTTCCGCCACCCTCCGGGTCTTGTGATTGTGTAATTTAATTTATTAGTTTGAATATAAAATCAACCAGATCAGTTGAAAATCGGATGTTAAAAATCTAACGCCTCATGAGAAACTCACCGGAACGGCCGGGATGAAGGCCGTCATGTAGATCTGGGCTATCCTGGAAGTAAGAGCATAAAATATATTGCGGAATTCAATTTATGAACACAGATTAGACAATTGGGGCGATCCGCACGCTCCACCGGATCGCCCGTCGGCCTCACAGCTCTGGTGTCCTGGGTTCAAATCCAGGTTACGTCCACCTGTGTGGAGTTTGCGTGTTCTCCCCGGGCCTGCGTGGGTTTTCTTCTGGGTACTCCAGTTTCCCCCCACATTCCAAAAACATGCACGGTAGGCTGATTGGACACTCTAAATTGCCCCTAGTTACGACTGATTGTTTTTTTTTGTCTCCTCGTGCCCTGCGATTGGCTGGCCACCAATTCAGGGTGTCCCCCACTCTGGCCTGGAGTCAGCTGGGATAGGCTCCAGCACCCCCCGAGACCCTAATGAGGATAAAGCGGATCAGAAAATGAGATGAGTTGAGATAAATATAAAAACACTCCGCTTATACTGCGCAATCAGACTCTAACGTGCAGTCTTCCCTCGATTATCGCGACTTCACTTAGCGCGAATTCACGTTTCATGATTTTTTTTTCTGCTATTAATTTTTTTTCTTAATTATTCTCTTTTTAAAGCTCATAAAAATGTGAACATTTACGCTGAACCTCATAAGCGTAAGCCACTCTTGCTACTAGGACTCAGCACTGGAAAAAAAAAAGTGGTAGTTATAATAGGGGTGACCCTTCTTGGCGATTTTTTTTTCATTATCGCAGCCATGTCTGGCTTTGAAACTATTTGAAAAGTTTTGGACTTGTATGTAGTTGTTAGTCACCTACCTGGCCACCTGCTGGTCCTGGTGCATCAGGAACAACAATTGCTGGGCATTGATGAGCAGGGCCCAGCAGGGCAAGCACAAGAGGAGCAGGATGAGCAAACTCTTTTGCACAATCACGCCCACTCGCTTCATTTCCTTGCTGCCGTACGTCTGCGGGGAAAAAGGGGGCTTAATGCGGGAAAAGTTAAGGTGAAATGTTACGTGGATGGGACGACCTCACCTGAGAGACCAGCGTGTCGCAGGCCATGGTGAGGCCTTGCACGATCACCATGGCGCTCACGTTGATCGTCTGGGGGGGGGGGGGGGGGGTAATTTGTGAATTAAAGAGCCATCCATACTTGGAAGCAATAACAATTAAGATTGAGAAGATTGGATTTGTCGGCCCTTTCCTGTAACTCCATCTGCGTGCATTGACTTTTGGGGCATTTTTTTATTTCATTGGCGGGCGGTTTCTTGACAGCCGATTGCGTTTTATTTATACTAGTTTACAAGAGTGTATCGCGCAGATGACTCGCATGCAGGAGTTCTGGGTTTGAATCTCACAGCCAGAAAATATTGGGGATTTAAAAAAAAAAATGCTATTCACTCTTTAAAAAGCAAGTATTTTTGGGTCTTTTAACAAAAGCAAGCTTGCACATATTTGGACATAACATATTGGGTCGCGTCTAGTATTAACACTTATAATTTATATATAGTACCAAAAAAGTATGTGAGCAATATGGACAACAGGTCACTTAAAAAAGATAAAATAAATACTGCTATATACTTTAGTTATGACCGCCAATAAAACTCTAAATAACAAATAGAAATAGAATTCATACTAAAAAACAATTAGCTTTTTAATTCACAAAGAACAATTGTAATTTCCTTTTTTATATTCATGCTACGTTTATAAAGGAAATTATTCATTCAAAATAAACGAGCAAACATTGACTTTTCCCCTCATATTTTTGTGTTTTGCAAAAACAATTCATAAAAACATTTTTTAATGAATAAATGAGTATTTACTATGAACTCATTAGCTGTCATTGAGGATTTTGTTGCCAGCCACTATCACTTCCAATGAAATGTTCTATTTTCATCAGTCAATGACAGCCAAAGAGTTGAATTTCCCGGTAGCGGTAATTAAGATAGTGATCTGCGATAATAATATTACCGCTGATGCCAGCGCGTATCCAGCCAGCTCGGCGTTGCCGATGTGGCCGCAGAAGATGGAGGTGACGAGAGGCAGCAGGAAGTTAAGGATATTATACAGCAACTAAAGAGAGAGAGAGGAGGGAAAAAGGACAAGAATGAAAGGCTTTAAATGCATCCATATTTGAGGCGTAGTACAGGTCACGTTGTAGAAAAATGTAAATTACATTAAAAACAAATTCAATTTCTGCGGTTGTTGCTTTCTGGGAAGACTTTTGACATGTAAGTTATTTTTAATTCATTCATCTCCCGTGCCAAATCTCCTCACGAAGGTCACGGAGGGTGCTGGAGCCTATCCCAGCTGGGAGTAACGTATAGGCTAGGTCCAATTTGACAATCTCGGGGAAAATATGGACAGACAATCACAATCTCCGAAATTAGAGAGCGCATTGATTTTAGCACGCATGCATATATTTTATTTCCTTTTGGCAAAGAACAAGACTTTTTTTGAAAAAAAAATGTTTTAACCATTCCCCAAAACTCAAACGGATTAATAACATTGATTTATCATTCAAGCCTAATAATAACATCACAAAATATTTGCTCATCCTCCCATAATTAAAACCTCTGTCTTATATATTTTTCTCACCCCGTTTTTATGGCTGTCAGCTAATACATTTCTCGTGCAATTATCAATATATTATATTTCCTATTGGCAAAGAATAAGACTTTTTTAGAAATAAATAAATAAATAACATTTTAATCATCCCCCAAAACTTAAACTTTGATTTATCATCAAAGCCTAATAATAACACCCCAAAATTCATAACATCCTCCCATAATCAAAACCTCTGTATATTTTGTATCTCCCCGTTTTCGTGATGTCAGCTATTAAATTTCTCCTGCAATTATCAATATATTCTATTTGCTTTTGGCAAAGAATAAGACTTTTTGGGGGAATAAAATAAATAAAATTTGAAATGAATTCATACCATCGATTTATCATCCAAGCCTAATGATAACACCACAATTTTTTTGCTCATCCTCCCATAATCATTTATTTCTTTATATATATATATATATATATATATATATATATATATATATATATATATATATATATATATATATAAATATATATATATATATATATATATATATATATATATATATATATATATATATATATATATATATATATATATATATATATATATATATACGTATATATATATATTTTGCTTCCAAATCAGTGTGTCACCCTAAAACGCCCACATTTTCAAAGTCTCGACTCACCAGGGGTCCTGTGAGCTTCAAGACCTGATAGAGTTCATCTCTGTAGACCATAGGCAGCCAAGGGCACCTCCAAAATGTCCCCATGGCCTCCTCCTCCCGCGGTCCCTCTCGAGGCTGAGACGGTTTGTCCATGACGCCCGCCGCCAAAACGTCAAATGATGCTCTGGCGCAAAGTCACACAATGGCCATTTGTAGACAGTCAAATCGGAGGGAGGCGGAGAAGACAACATCCTTCTAAAAAGGTTCAAGTGTACGATAACAATCCACTTTGTTGTTTCTGAGAACCTTTAATCATTTGCCCGTGGTTTGAAGCTCCTAATCGGATCAGGAATTCCAGAGCACCAAACTGCCCCCGCAGGTTTTGCAAAGCTCCCTAAATTCGTTATTCAACGGCCTCCATTTAGAACAAACAAGTTTGCCACGACAAAATCGGCGCAATGGCCCGTCGAGAGCATGCGAGCGCTTCGCCACACGGCCTTCAGCCACTTGTATGCTGTAGCACACCCGTGCTTGGTTTTCCTTCTTTGCACGACCTTTGCACTCTATCACGGCTTTTAACTTTTTGCTATTTTATGTATTAGCGCACATGTGTCAAAGTGGCGGCCCGGGGGCCAAATCTGGCCCACCGCGTCATTTTGTGTGGCCCGGGAAAGTAAATGATGAGTGCCGACTTTCTGTTTTAGGATCAAATTAAAATGAAGAGTATAACTGTATATTACATTTCCTGATTTTCCCCTTTTGAAATCAATAATTGTCATTTTTTAAACCATTTTTTCTCTTTTTAGTTCAAAAATCATTCTGTAAAATCTAAAAATAGATTTAAAAAAGCTAAAATAAACGTTGTTTCAGATCTATAAAAAAACTGAATATTCAGGGCTTTTAATCCAGTTCTTTTAATCCATTTATATAAAAAAAATCTAAATATTATATCTAAAATGGTCCGGCCCATGTGAAATCGATTTGACGTTAACGCGGCCCGCGAACCAACCCGAGTCTGACACCCTTGTATTTGCATTTCCAATCACGTCTATTTACTCACGTATATTGTTCATGTATTTTTTTAAACGTTTTTTTAAAGCTGCTATCGCTGCGATTATTTTTATCTCTACCCACCGCTACACATCCACACCCACGTTTTAGCACCGGCTTCCAATAAAAAAATGAAGACAACAATAAAAGGAGGCTGGGAAGTCACACAATTGATGACAAATGCTCAGAAGCCATAAAGTGGGACACTCATCTCGTACCTTCTTTAATAGCCAATCGGCTCATTGTCATGTCTCACAGCTTCAGGTGAACGTCTCCAGGTAAGCCACGTCGTTTGGATTTTTCAATACGCTGCAGATTATAACTTCCCTTTCTCGCTAAAACGACTATTTGAACTGGTGAACATTGACTACTACCGTGAATGTATGAGTAGATGTTCAATCCATAGCAAGGGTGTCAGACTCGGGTTGGTTGGTTCGCAGGCCGCTTTAACGTCAACTTGCTTTCACATGGGCCGGACCATTTTAGATATAATATTTAGATTTTTTTAAAAATAAATGGATTAAAAGAACTGGATTAAAAGCCCTGAATATTCAGTTTTTATAGATCTCAAACAATGTTTATTTTAGCTTTTTATATCTATTTTTAGATTTTACAAAATGATTTCTGAACTAAAAACACAGAAAAAATTGATTAAAAATGACAATTATTGATTTAAAAGGGGGAAAATCAGGAAATTTAATATACATCTATACTCTTCATTTGAATTTGATCCTAAAACAGAAAGTCGGCACTCATGATTTACTTTCCCGGGCCACACAAAATGATGCAGCGGGCCAGATTTGGCCCCAGGGCCGCCACTTTGACACAAATGATCCATAGGAACTTTAAGGATAACAATGACTTCATTTTGAAAAAAAAAACACGTCAAAGAAGCGCATGGTTCATCCCAAAAAATGAGTTTCCCTTCTTTTCTTAGCAGGAAAGAAGAAAATGGCATCCTACTCTTTCCTTGTGTTTGCGCTGTGTGCTTCGCAGGCTTTATGTAAGTACACACAAACACACACTGATATGAAATGCTGAAGGCTGATCATTTTGTGTCATTAAACGTCATTTTTACTTCTGTCAAGGCCAAATGGCCTCAAGGTTATGCTTTCCATCGCTATTTGGGATTTGTTTAGTGTTACCTAAAAGCAAAAGTCTGATCAATTTTACAAGAACTACATAGATAAATAAATAAGTAGATAACTAAATAGAACAAAAGCACTTTGTTCAATCAACGTTGATAGCCTGTCTCTAATAAATACTACTATCCACTCACCAAAAGGCAGATAATGAGCTAAGTAGCTAACTCGTATTCTTAATGCCGATTATTAGTTGATCTCATTGCTGATGTTGGCTCACAAAGTGAAGTACAGAGAAGCGATTCTCGCAGAATTGAGTCCAATTAACATTAGCATTAGTCTGTGTTGCAGCCAGACGACACTAAAATGACACCATTGTTAGCACTTAAGTACTAAGAAATAACATGTTGGGTAATATTTCATTTTTTATTTTTTATCTGGTCTCCGGTCACAAGTCGCCCTATCCCAGAAGGTCGCTAAAAATGCACAGAAAACCAATCACGTTGTGTCCAATTATCCTCCAGTTTATTTCCAGCGTGCCTCCATTCCATTTAAAGTGGGAGGGTTGGCAGCCAGTGGGTTTGGACACCGTGACCGGATGATTCGCCTAAAGACGTTTCGCCGACGACGTCCATCGGCGAAACGTCTTTAGGCGAATCATCCGAGTACCTTTAGGACATCTAGTCACCAAAAACTTAACACTAGTAGACGTCCAATCCATTTGAATTGGGCCAGACTATGATGTCTTTTTTTACACGTTTTAATTTCAAAAATGCGGTGCCGTTGGGTATCGGTGGCCTCGTCATCGGCCGATACCAGATACCCAGAATTGGTAAGAATAATTTTTAAAATTTTAAAAAAACGTAACGCTGCTAGCCACACTTTTGCTCGCTCTTTCCTGGGAAAAATCCTCAAATGACACACAGTTGGAGAAAGCTAACTGAGGACACGTACGTATACGCAAACTAGGTTTAGTGTTCTTCCTATTTAAAATGACTTGATAACGAGGAGATTTAATAAGAATAATTGGGAAGCCCTGTGAAGTCATATGGCTGTATAGCATGAGTATTGGAGCCACAAATCCTAAGTTATTTAAGGGGGGTCTCTTCCTCTCCAATGGTTGATATCGTAACAAAGGTCATTCCGAAGGGGAATTAGCCGATTTGTGCTATCGGGCTATTTGGGAATTTGCCTATTTTTGCTATCGGGCTAATCTTATGTTTGTTTTTTTTCAAGGCATCGGCATTGAGTCGATGCCCAGCGCCAACGACGAGGGAGTCCTTCTGACCGAGCTGGAGACCACGGTGTCGTTGGTGTGTCGCGGCAACCGATCCGGGGATGAGGAAGTGGAGCTGGTGTGGCTGAGGAACGGCGCCAAGGTGGCCCTCAAGCCGGGGAACCGCCACGGGCAAAGCGCCGTCTGCGTCACGCCGGTCATTCACCAGGACAACGGCGCCACCTTTACCTGCCACCTGGGCGGGAACGCCAGCGTGGAGGCCTCCGTCACGCTCAACGTCACGTGTGAGTGTTAAAAGGAAAACCAAATGACAAAGTCCAGATCGGTGCTTTGTTCGTTCACACTATGAAAAATACGTCCTAATTAGTGTCTGTTTAAATTTCAGCACAAATGGAGGCTGAGAAAAATATATTTAAGATACAGGGGTTTTTTTCACTTTAGGTAGAAGTTACTTGTGGAAAACAAAACAAAAAAATGTCTTCTTTTTGGTCATTTAAAAAGAACAAAAATAGATATGGACTTCACATTTTGGATCACGAGGCCTCAATATTAATATTTGTCATATGAGTTTGTCCATGCTAGATCGCAATTAGAATTAAATTATATTTTTGATTATGAGTGATTATTTTCAATATTTTTATGCATACAACTGTAAAATA
Organism: Stigmatopora argus; assembly: GCF_051989625.1. Classification (NCBI taxonomy): domain Eukaryota; kingdom Metazoa; phylum Chordata; class Actinopteri; order Syngnathiformes; family Syngnathidae; genus Stigmatopora; species Stigmatopora argus. The sequence goes on along the minus strand of NC_135408.1, from coordinate 10,673,008 downwards.
ATAAAATGCATATGACAGAAAAGGAAAAGAAAAGAAAGAAAATTACACTAGTTATGCCCCATAACACTCTATATAAACATTTGTCGTACGAGTTTGTCCATGCTAGATCGCAATTAAAATTAAATTACATTGATTAGGAGTTATTATTTTAGATATTTTTATGCATACAACTGTAAAATAATAAAATGCATATGACAGAAAATGATATGAAAAGAAAGAAAATACACTAGTTATGCCCCGATAACACTCTATATAAATATTTTTATATATTATTTTCATTAACATTTGTCGTACGAGTTTGTCCATGCTAGATCGCAATTAAAATTAAATTACATTGATTATGAGTGATTATTTTAGATATTTTTATGCATACAACTGTAAAATAATTAAATGCACATGAAAGAAAATGAAATTTTAAAAAAAGAAAAATACACTATTATGCCTCCATAACACTCTAAATAAATATTTGTATATACTAGTATTTATACTCATTCCCTGTAATTGACTGATATTCAATTCATCTTTCCATGCCGTTGACTGCGCTAGGCGTCCAATCCATTTTGACTGGGAGGGGCCTACGAACAAATGTCGTCAATGGCAGCCATAGAAAGGGTAGAAAATTTTGTTTTGTTTCGTTCTTATCGTGGCCTTTAAAAAATCCAAAGTAATCTCACAGTACATCAAAAAAAAAATCAGAAATGCTATTTTTACTTGAGCCTAGTTCGGAGAACTGGTGAATTCCCAAATTGCTTCCAGGCCAATTTTTCTGAGCATTGCCCTCCTCAGATCCCCCCACGCTGTCGGGTTCCGAGGAGGTGTGGGTGGAGGATGCGTCACCTCTGTTCCTGCACTGCGACATCTTCTCCAACCCTCCCGTCTCCTCGGTGCGCTGGACCCTCAACGGCAGCGCTCTGGACTTCCTGGCGGGGGGCTTCACCCTTTCCCAGGACGGCCGTTTTAGCCGTCTGAGTGCCGACAAGGTGGAGAAGAATAAGCACGAGGGCCTCTATCGCTGCGTGGCCAACTCGTCGCTCTACGGGATCAGGAGCAGGGAGTTCCTGGTCGCCGTCACAGGTGAGTTCCCCCCAAGGCCAGACCGGACCATCTCATCAAATCGCTCCATTTGTTGTGGTTTACAGAGAAGACCCTCAAGTTCCCACTGTTGCCCATGATCGCCGGCCTGGTCGTGTTGTTCCTCACAATCCTCTTGGCCATCTTTGCACGCTGGGAGAGGATCACCAAGGTAAAATGAGAATATATCAGGGGTGTCAAACTGGCGGCACGGGGGCCCAGTTCAGGCCGCCTCATCATTTTGCGTGGCCCGCAAAAGTAAATCACGTTCATCAACTTAAACTTTTTTAGGAGAATGAATTCATCTCAAATGTTCGTAAGCCAGAAATCAGAACGTGCTCTGGTTCGTCCCTATTTTTTGACAAAATAGAATTTTAGACCATCATTTAAAATGTTTTTTCTTGCTACTGCAATTTTCTGACCATAAGCTAGTACTTCCTTTCCCTCCTTTATTTAAAGCATTTTTTTACAGGCTAATAACCATTGGGTGTAAATATCCCCTAATACAACGTACAAACCTGCGCTTCATTGTCTAAAAAATACCGTAAATCATAAATTAAAAACACAGCACAAAATGCATTTAAAAAAAATAATTTGATAAAGAATATCCACTGATTTAAATACAAACACAGCAAGAAATGCATTTAAAAAAATAATTTGATAAAGAACATCTACTGATTTAATTACAAACACAGCACAAAATGCATTAAAAAAAAAATTCATAAAGAACATCTACTGATTTGACTGAAACAAATCAAATGCAGCATAAAAAGAGGACATTCACATTTTTTTCTTTTTAACTAAAAATCTAAAAAAAAAAAATTTTGAACGACAATACAAAAAGAAAATCCCCCAATAAACTTTTTTTCTAAATTAGATTAATTAAATTAAAAATTGAAAAGTAACATGTAAAAACCCTGTGCGGGGAATCCTAACTAACTTGATGAGTTTGAGACCAATGCACTAAATGCTCAAGACTAATCCGACACATGGACTTCACAAATATCTCAGTTATTGCAATATTAGTCCTTTTGGTTAAAAAAAATCTCTAACACTTTTTTTTTCTTTCTCGACAGTGCTGCAAGTAATTGTTTTGTGGATTTTGTAACTCTCCTCACGGATGCTCGTCTTCTGCCAATGCACTTACTTAGCTTAACCCACAACCAAAGCTTTGAAGGCCAGCTGATGAAAAGACTTTTTCCCCCCGTAGCCCTCCATGAGGACACCCATTTATTTGTAAATTGCAATGTATGAGACTCTCTGGAGCCTGTTCGCGTAAATACAAGAAAAAATCCCCCTTATAGAACTCCACAAAGATGTCTTTTTATTAGAAATTGCAACCCCGCCATACTGACGACAGGCATTAGTAATAATTGTTAGGGCATTTTTGCCAATAAATCTAAGTTAAACCTGGACTTATTTCTATTGATTTTAACCCTTTTCTGTGTTTCTGTAATTAGTCTTTTAACAAGAGTAAGATTATTTTTCAAGGATTGATTTTATCGGGAAATGTCAACTTGCTCTAGCTTGACGTGTTAAAATTTAATTTAACAAGGCTTTTTATACTCGGTGACACTGACACATTAAATGTTGTTATCCATTTACTTTTAACAAGGCAAATGGCAGTGTGTCAATGTTCAAGGCCGAGCTCTTGCTATCCCTGACTCATAAAACGGGTGTCAAAGTCATCTTTGTGGAGGGCCACGATTGTAGTTATGCTTTTCTTTGGAGGGTCATTCCTGATGTTGCCCAACTCCTGGAAACATATAACTCATTTGACTGCCACTGACGGCATTAGACGTCCAATCAGTTTTACTAGAACATGCATGTGAAAGTCAAAATCGATTGCAGGTAAACTAGGATGCCACGATTAATTGACTAATTGATTAACAAATGATTTTTAGCTCTTCAAATAACGTGTTTTCCCCTTTATCTGAGCAAGGAGTAAATGTCATCATAATTTAATTTATTTTTTATTAATTTGTAGTCTAAACTAAACGTTTATACGTATATAAGGCTCATCTGATAGGTTTGTGAAAAATAATTTCCTTGTTATTAGGATGCTAATATTCTACATGAAGACTTTAGTGACATCTAGGGGTCAATAGACGAAGTAAAGATTTCATCATTTCAAAGTACGTGGCTAGATGGCTGCTACTGACGGCGATAAGACGTCCCATTGTGGCACCTAAACGTGATTTAAGGCTTCTATTAATGCCTATGACAGTGAATTCGTGAATAAATAAGACACGTCATGCAATACTAGCATTTGTTTACATTATTTTTTTAAATAAAACTTTGGTTGTAATTATTTGTTTTAATCACATGACAAAACTAAAATAAGGAATTATTTATTTATTATTAAAATTATTATTTATGGGAAAAAACAAGCCGTTTGAAAAAAAGTAAAATACTTATTTTATATTTCCGACACAAAATGTCTGACGGCGGACGACAATTGCCTTACAGCACACTAGACATCTAGTATTATAAACACTATATCTATGCAACTACTATAGCCGTACTGGAGCTAACGTGACGTCACAGGGCGTTTCTCAACCTTTTGGGAGCTGCTTCTTCTTCGCCGCCAAATTCAAACAACGGAAGACTCCCTGAGATTCATACAACGAAAGATTTTTTGTCAGGTAAGGCATACAAAACATACATTAAGGATACAGTAAATAAAATGTTGTTTTTCCTGGATATAGGCACGGGTAAAGGGTGTTAAGTACTTGAATTGCTCCCGCTAGTCGGTGCGTCAGGGATACAGCCGTTGTTTGAAAATGTCTTGTTCCTCAAATTACGACGACCGTTGTTTGTGTTGTGAACGCTGACTTTTAACTTTTAATCGTGAAGCGTTGATAGTTTATCGCTTTGTTTGAAATCGTCCTTCTAAACAAGTGTTACTCTTTGTTCCAATTGTCTTTAAAACTTATTACACTGAAACAAGCACGGGAAAACTCTTGAAATTCATACTTGTGTGTTTGTATTCGCTAAGTGATTGCCATATATTTTTTAATATGGCCTACAAATATATTTTTAACCTAAAATTGTATTTATTTATTTTTACAGAGTCATTTAATTCTCCCTGTCACTTTTTTTAAAGACTGAGATCAAAAGATGGATAAAGCTCCCGAAAAAAATAACAACAAATGAATTCTCAACTTTGATTTTCCGCCCTAGCTTAGCCCACGCATCGTCAAAATGTCATCTTCAGTGATGGATGGATTTGGAAGAGCCGTGGTGGGAGTCTGGCGGGCGCACACCACCCTGAACGAGTCGGATGGTGCCGATAGCTCTCCCGAGGCCCCCGACCGCTTCCGTGAACGCCGTTCTTCGTCCTCCCTCAACCCGCCGCGAATATCCCTACGCAAGCGTCTCCCGCTGCGCGCCATCCAGGCTAACACCCTCCCTGAGGAGGCCAGTCAGGAGGCCACCAAGGACCGACCCAAAACCGGACTCGTCCGCAAGCTGACCCGCTCTGCTCGGAACTCTGTCAGCGGGACGCTTCAGGTGCCTGCCGTCGAGACTAACGGATGTTCGAGCTTCAATCTTCCTAATTTTTAATTTTTTATTGTCCCCTCCCCAGCGTATTCAGCGAAACAGGGAGTTTTCCCGCGACCAGTGCTTGGTGGCGACGCCCGGTCGCATCTGCGAGGGCGACGAGCTCGCCTCCCCTGGGTCCCGCACGCCGAGGCGTACCCCCAGATCGGCGCGTGCACGCACACCGGGCTCCAAGGGGAAGCGGACCCCCGACGTTGGAGTCCGCGGGGTCAAGCACGGTGGCGGGAGAAGGCAGCTGGTTCGTGCGGCAGCGCTGCGAAGCCCCTTTGCGTCTCCGAATCAGAGGCTGTGAGTCTTGTGGATGATTCTCCTATGCAAAGACCATTTCTTTCTGAATTCTGACTTTTTAATACCTTTGCCACAATAGAAAGTTTGACCAAGATCTGGAGTCTGTCTCAAGTGGACTCCGGAGGCTTAAACATCTTTCAAGGGCCTTCGAAGAGCTCATCGGAAGAGATGACAAGTAAGTTATTGGTGGAATGTGAAGAAGCTAGATTCTAGATTTTCTCTTTGGCAAAAATAGGTTATTTTTCTAAAAACACCTACTTGAGTGAAAAACATTGTGTATTTTTGGCAAGCTGTTAGTCCGGAATCCAGACAGCCAATCAATCCCACATTTCCAGCAAGCATTTCCCTCCTAGCCCAGCACATTCTTCCCGCGTTCATTTCAAACTGAGGGAGATGAAGAGACATACTGTATCGTAGCATGCGCCTGTGTGCAAGAGAGAAAGAGATGGGTTTTTTTTGACTGAGTGAGAGCGGGGCAAGATAAAATTCCAAGAATGCGTTACAGCCTGGGAATTTTCTTGCCTCCTTTCCTGCTGTGACATTCAAAGTGTAGTGTTACAGTGGTCTGCCCACATAATCATGGAATGCCCCTCCCCCTTTTTCTTCCTACAACAGGGATTTTGGCTATTCTCAAATAGCGGAATAAGGGCAAAAGGTAAATGCATCCTAACAAATGATACGCATGGAATGAAGATGCATGCGCCTGAAATGAAAGCAATGTTATTTTCTTTTGAGACATCTCACCCTAACCGTCTTTTTTTACTATTGACTTAATGTACAAGATAATGCAGTGTAAAGTGCCAGATGCCTTGTTTTATTGGCTGTTGGACTCAATTGTGACTTTGTTTGAGGTTCCACTCTTAATTCTATTCCTTTTTGACACACCTATTAACCCTTTATAGGGCAAGTGACTACTTTTACTCATTTAAAAAAAGAACTTAACCCTGTAAAGACATGCAGTATGCGGACATGCATACCGTATATAACTGTACATACATATGGTATACAAGGGAGGTCTCAAACTCAATCTTTCCACTTTTAAAATTTCTACTCCATTATTTGTATGTTTTTTTTGTCTGCCTAGGTGCAAAATAACAAACAAATGCAGTGGTTCGACAGCGATGGTGATGAGGAAGTTGGACCCAAACGGGAAGCTCAGCTCCTCCAACCTGGGCCGCCGAGCCTCGAGGGTGTCGGAGCGAATTGGCGCATTGGCCCTCGCCATTCGCAAATGAGCCCTTCAATAATTTTTCTGAATTTTAAAGGACCTTTTGTATGTACGTAGTCATCGTATACAAATCCAGGTGTCACTGTCACTAAATTCAGAATGCATTTAACGGTGACACCGCGACACTATTTTCTTCTGAACTTTTGTGCAGTGTTATTTGTCTGTTTACGTTGTCGCTAGACTAATTAGCTAAGTATGGGTCAATTATTTTAAAGTGTAGCTAACATGTCTAATAATTGTTTTCTAGCTGCTGCAACCAATGTATTTGTTACATTGTTCTCTAACACTATTTTTTCTAAGTAGAAATGCTTTACTTGTCTTTTTTTTTTTGAAGGAAAAAAATCAAAACTGTGACTAACATGGTTCTTATGTTAGAATATTGTATTTGTACGTGTGTGTGGTTTTTTAAGTGATCCACAGATAAATGTGCCTTTTATACACTTTTTCCTCTACTTTTCCACTACTATAGTGAATATTCCAGGCTGATATGGGTGTTGAAAATCTGACCACTGGGTGATTCCTGTATTTAACTCATTTTGTAATGTCAGAAGCATGAATTAATGGGTAAAATTAAGCAGTTATGTGCCACCTAAAGACCACGTTTGTATTGAGAAGGGAAAACTTTTCAGACTGTGAATTAAACTGACATTTATTGTGAATTTCTTTTGTTAACTTGTCATATTAGCTATGTTATATCAATATACCCGTGGTATAAAATAGTAATTTATCTTATATTTATTATTTAACTTCCGTTATATGTTTTTTCATCACTACAACTGAAATTTAGTTAAAGAGGTAATTCTTTTTTTCTTGATTAGATGATGTTAAAATGACTGAGAGAAATTGACATTGCCCTAACAAACAGCTTATTGAATGGCACTGACATAAAATGAGCGACAAGTAATAATGGCCCTCTCTTTTGGCTTAAAACGTCTATTTCGCATCTAGTACAATATATATGTGATATCTATGGATTGAGCCCCGTTGAGCTCCGCCCACCCAGCCTTCGCTCTCTCCGGCTTTGTACTGTCCACGCCGCGGCAGCTTTTCTCCATAAGTGTGACACCGCAAAAAAAAAAGCACAGCAATGGCTCTCCACGTTCCCAGAGCTCCGGGTTTTGCCCAGATGTTAAAGGATGGTGCAAAGGTGAGCCTAAACATGGTTGTTACTCTCAAACTTACTACCGTTTCCTTTCCATGGGGGCCGTTTTGAACCAACGTGGTGGCTAGCTAGCATTAGCCGCCTCCCTTTCGCGTGCGTTCATTCACATGCTAGGGAACCAGAAAGTTCTGGAAGGTATCCGGGATGCTGTTGGCGTTTGGATCGCTCCTACGGTCTTTGTTTGTAAAATGTCAATGTAGATATTTATATTTACACTTTGTGCTAGCAGCATCGCCATTGTGTCATAAGGGGTGCTAATGCTAAGGTAAAGTAAACAATTTCATATTTTATTTCTCTCATAAGTTGACTAAAAAATACAATAAGTAATGTTGTTACTTGTCACGTCTTCAAGTTAAGATTTTGGTAAGAAAAGACGTCTAAATATTGAATTTTTTTATGTTGTTGGATTGGACGTCCTCGGCCGTCAATCTTAATGAAGCAATGTTATTTATACCAGCCGTCATAGTTCAAATCGATTCTGTCAAAATGGGAGGGAATTCGTTTTAATTCGCGAAATTTTCGTGATTTAATCTACAACTTCTCTTAATGTGTATGACCATGATGAACCCTAAATAAAAAGATGACAGGTGCCATTATTTTTTTTGACTGTTCAAAACCACAATTTTTTTAAATTGTCATTTCATCTATTGCAGCATTATTCAGGCCTTGAGGAGGCAGTCTTCCGCAACATCCGAGCCTGTAAGGAACTTTCGCAGACCACCCGCTCGGCCTATGGGCCCAATGGTAGGGTCGTTATTGATATGCTCTTCATTGTTTTGGGGGGAGGTTCATCAAAAGCATCATGGATTTTCAATCATGTCATTTCCTTCCTTTTTCTAGGCATGAACAAAATGGTGATCAACCATTTGGAGAAACTATTTGTCACCAACGATGCTGCCACCATCCTCAGAGAGCTGGAGGTAGGCAACTAGTGGTTGGTGACGTCATTTGTCAACAATTTCATGCACATAAATAAAATGATAACCTTGTGCATTAAAGAACCAAATACTTTCCTTTTGTTGACCAAAATCTGTGAGCTGCCAGTAATCAATTTGTCATTTAATTGTGGCAAGCCCTAGCTTAACTCACACTGACATGCAATCCATTTTGACTAACACCATCTTCCGTCTTGTCAGGTGCAACACCCCGCTGCCAAAATGATCGTGATGGCGTCCCACATGCAGGAACACGAGGTCGGCGACGGCACCAATTTCGTCCTAGTGTTTGCCGGCGCCCTGCTGGATCTGGCCGAGGAGCTCCTACGGATGGGCCTCTCCGTTTCCGAGGTGCGTTGGGATTTGCAGCCCCATGCCGTGCGTTCGTACTGACCGTCGCTCGCCCGCAGGTCATCGACGGATACGAGAAGGCGTGCCGGAAGGCGCTGGAGCTCTTGCCCGAGTGCGTGTGCTCATCCGCAAAGAACCTCCACGACGTCAAGGAAGCTTCGGCGCTGATCCGCACGGCCGTGACCAGCAAACAGTACGGCAACGAGGATTTCCTGTCCAACCTTATCGCGCAGGCTTGCGGTGAGAAACGCCCCCGCTCCCTCTACCCCGTGGTACTCCACTCCTTTCTGATACTATTTTTTTCTGTGCTTGTTTTTTTTCAGTGTCCATCTTCCCAGACTCTGGCCGTTTCAACGTGGATCATGTCCGAGTGTGTAAGATTTTGGTGAGTACTCAAACGTGTCTTTTTAATTTATTTATTTATTTATTTTAAGCGTTCCATAACCATTTTTTCCCGTCTCCTTAGGGTTGTGGTGTGACGGCGTCCTCCATGCTCCACGGCATGGTGTTCAAAAAGGAAGTCGAGGGAGACGTCACTTCGGTGAAAGACGCTAAGATTGCCGTCTTCTCCTGTCCCTTCGACTGCATGGTGACCGAGACCAAGGTGAGCTAGTTTTATATTGGCTGCCATTGGAATAGATACAAACTATTAAAAAATGACTATTGAAAAAGAATTGGACATCCTCACTCCGTCAAGACAAAAATATTTTGGTCTTTCCCAAAGGGCACAGTGCTCATAAAAAATGCCAAGGAGCTGATGGACTTCAGCAAAGGCGAGGAGGACATGATGGAGACCCAAGTCAAAGCCATCAAGGAGGCAGGCGCCAACGTGGTGGTGACTGGCGGCAAGGTGGCCGACATGGCTCTCCATTACGCCAACAAGTACAAGCTGATGGTGGTCAGGTAATGATCCTTAGAATGTGTCTGGGGCCACTGCTTTTCCTACATTAGATAATTTTTAAAAATATTTGGACCAAATATTTCAAGATGTTTTTTTCTTCTTCTCGATGCGTCTTCAGGCTGAACTCCAAGTGGGACCTGAGAAGGTTATGCATGACCGTGGGAGCCATAGCTCTGCCTAGGCTGGTAGGCACATTGACGTCGACGGCGTCCAACAAAGGGCCCGGAAATGGTTAAACAATTCTCAATTGCCTTTAGACCGCGCCTACCCCTGAAGAGATTGGTCACTGCGATAGTGTCGCCCTGACGGAGGTGGGCGACACTCAGGTGGTGGTCTTCAAACACGGTGCGCCCTTTTCCTCACCTTTGACTTCTCTCGTGCTTGGGGCTTCAAGATAAACCATTTTTGTTTTACATCTCAGAGAAAGAAGACGGCGCTATTTCCACCGTGGTGATCCGAGGTTCCACGGAGAACCTGATGGACGATATCGAGCGGGCCATCGACGATGGTGTCAACACTTTCAAGGTCCTCGTTAGGGTGAGTGGTGGCTACTGTTGCCATGTCCGCTTCTGCAATGGATACCATTGATGACGATCGGCGTCCAATCATCCCCCTCCTGGGAATTTAGCCGCCAGTAGACATCAAATTCTTCCAATCCTTCCACTTAAAATGGATTGGAGGTTTATAGTATGTCCTCCGCTATTATGCAGTCAACAATGTTTTTGCAATATGTATTGTCGTATCGCACAGCACGGCTGTTATTGAGATCATAAACTTGTGATGTAAAATCTGGCGAAATTTGAAAGCTCTCGGTATAGACGATAGCTCAAGAAAAAGGAGGCTCATTGTTGTTTTTAATTTCACACATGGTTGGTAGGGCACTCAAGAGGGGAAACTATTTATGTACGAGCAATTGAAAAGTCAATTTTCCATAACGTGTTGCCCTCAAGACCTCTCGATCTATCTACCCATCGCTGTTTCCAGGACAACCGTCTTGTCCCTGGAGCGGGAGCCACCGAAATGGAGCTGGCCAAGCGGATCACCTCTTTCGGAGAGGTACGCAAATCCATTTAGGCGCATATAGAAACATGAGTCATCAAATGACGTCCTCCTTTTTTTCCTCCCCCGTCGTCATTAAGACCTGCCCGGGGCTGGAGCAGTACGCCATCAAAAAGTTTGCCGAAGCCTTCGAGGTCTTGCCACGCGCCCTGGCGCAGAACTCCGGCGTGAAGGCCAACGAGCTTATCTCCAAGCTTTACGCGGCGCATCACGAGGGCAACAAGAACGCCGGCTTTGACATTGAGGTGGGCCTCGAAACCGGAGAAGGCGCTAAATGGATTTTGGGGGACCCATTTTAAACAGGTCGCTCAAAAAGATGAAATTTCTCTGCAGGGAGACGGCCCCTCGGTAATGGACGTGGCAGAGGCCGGCATCGTGGACCCGTTCTTGGTCAAATATTGGGCCATCAAACTGGCCACAAATGCCGCCATCACAGTATTGCGAGTGGATCAGGTACGACAGTGCGGGGGGAAACACGCAGATGTTTTGACGTTCGCTTCCAGTCGAATTTTTTTCCTTGCGGGTTAGTTTAGCTGTTTATATACATGTGCAACCCAGATCATCATGGCTAAGGCCGCAGGTGGACCCAAGGCTCCCAAGCAGAGGGGCAATTGGGACAAGGACGACTGGGACGAGGAACCCGAAAAGTTTGAAACGCACCAATAGAGCGCGCAGTCAGTAGGCCCCAGACCCTGTGTGCGCTTGAAATTATTATTATTTTAAATGTCGCCTGTCACGACGACTAACTTGTGTTCGTCAACGAGTAAACGGAAAATTAGCAAAGTCACGGGCACGTTAAGGAATGGTCTTTCTCAAAACCAATGCGATGGAGTGATTGCATGGCGCATGTCTGTTACACGTGATCAATAACATTTGCTGTTTTATTCGTGAAAAAATACATGGCTAATTCACCTCTTTATTAATGGGTCATGAAGGCCCCACTTGCACACCAAATATTAACTCATCCACCGGCATTGGCAGTAATAGACATTCAAATCCATTTCTACTGGGAGAGCTGGTATTGAGTGATCATGCTCCACTGCAAATGGATTTGACATCTGTCCCTGTCAATGGCAGACACTGATTTAAAAGTTGTGAACGTTTTTATTTATTTATTTTTTTATCAACTACCAAAACTATTTTCACCTCACTCTCCCTTTTCCTTTTTTAGATCATCATGGCCAAACCAGCAGGGGGCCCTAAACCTCCACAGGGGAAGAAGGATTTCGATGAGGAAGATTGATTGCATCATTTCCACTTTTTTTTACGTTTATTTAAAGCTCCGCAGTTAGATTTATTTTGTAAAAAGTCCTCACGACTACAGTCAAGAATGTGAATGGACGGCACTGTCTTATGTTCTTCCTCGCAAATAAATGGCACTTGCGCTGTCAAGTTGGATCTACATTGTTACTTGTCTATAAGGCTATTTTTAGAACAAGACATTAATTATTTGTCGTTTTTTCTTTTAATAATATATAATATCTAGCATTAAAAATCCATCATCGAAGGAGGCTGCTTCTACATCAAATGCTCTCATTTGGTAGGCCAATGGGCGGTGCTAAAACAAACTCCTTCGTTTTCCGCCCTCTCATTGGTTAATAAGAAAATGGGTGGAATTATGGGAGCGTCACACGCACCCGGGATTAACCTGTTTCTTTTTTTAATAATGTCGCCATATTGCAGCGGTCGCTCTGTTTAGGAGTTGATTAATGACTGAAAGCGATATTTGTTCCCCCCAATTTTCTAGGTTGACATAGTTTTGGATCGAGCAGTTTCCGGAGGCTCCGATGAGTTGAGGCGTGCGCCCACATGGGCGCCGACGGCAGCAAGACGGTAAATAGATGGGGTGCGTTTTCGGGGTATAGAGTTGGGGACGCCAAATTTCCACCCTGATTATTGTATTGGTGTTTTTTTTTTAAATATTGTTTTTAAATGTCCTTATTAAAACGGTGGTTGTGGTGACTCCCGTAGGCACAATAATCCATCCCACACGCTTCGTTACATGTAGCATTGTGCTAATTGCAAACTGAGTGCTAAAATGCCATTTTATAAAGCGCATTATTATGACGTCACCACCACTGTGTTTTGGCCAATTTACAGCAAGCAGGGCCTTAAACAGTCAAATATTACCATGGACTATATTATCATTTTTGCCCATTGTGATATTTAGACAGAGGCATGTCTTAGAACCGGCAACAATGTTTAAATTGCGATTTAAAGCTTTGCCCAAACTTCAACAGAGGCCGGCTGACGGCCGGGAGGAAGAGTCCCTCTCGTCAGGCTGGCGTGGCTTTCTGTCCGGCATGGGCCTATCGCTGCCCGCCGCCTTGTGCCGCCTGGCGCCGTCCGCTTTGCCCCTGGCCCGGCGGCGCATGCTTCGAGGCAGGGCGCCCGATATCCCCGAGCATGTCTTGAGGCTGGCGGGCGTGGGTCCCGAAAAGCTGAGGTCCGAGTGGAGCCTGCCTGGGTTTGTGGCCATGTTCCTGCCCGAGTTCCCCCACAGGACCGTGCCTGGTCAAGAGCACTTTCAGGTAGATGCCTTTTACCATTTAAAGTTGCAGGGTTTTCGCCATGTATCTCATGATATCTCGCCGTGTCAGGTGTTAGGTTACATTGCCAAAGGTTCTTTTGGACCCATCTTGAAGGTTAAAGACAAGGCCAAACAGAGAACATACGCTGTAAAGGTTGGTATCACTATTTAATTACGCTATCAAATCTAAACTATTCCACAAGTTAAAAAATGTGTTTATACACATTGTGCCTTTCTGCAGGTGATACCCAAATCTGAGATTCTTCGATTAGGCGTTCTGGAGCAGTCTAAAGAGGAGGTGATAGTCCAGGTAGGCACCACTACTTCTTTGGTGTGTGTTTTTACGGGAAAGGTGTTAGAATTTCCCACCGGTTTTAGCATCTGCTGGAACTGAGCGGTAGCAGAACTTTTTGAATTTTGCCTGCAGCGTCAGATTCGCCACCCATTTGTCCACGACCTTCAGGACTGTTGGCAGACGCAGCGCCACGTCTACATTAGTGAGTCAGCCACAGAGCTGTCAACCCCTCCTACCCAAAATTCCCCAACTTGAACCTCACTATGCACATCCTCACCTCTGAACCAACAATCCTCCAATCCCCAAGGCTTGGAAAAATAGTGCTGTGTTGCATTTTTTTTAATCTCCCTCCTACCCAGTACAATCATTCAGAAAGCGTGACCTACTTTGTTTTGCTGCCTGCCCTCAGGACTTCAGAGAACCCCCCCGTCCTTTACTGTATTCCTCTACCCAACCCACTTTTGTGCTTGACTAAGGAAATCACATGAATAATGCACTCTTCAGCTGAGTGGATGAATGCTAATTACAGTGAGGTGGCGTAATGATCATCATGTCTTGCAAGTTTTTCATCATACCTGTCATCTTGCACCATAGAAATCAATATCGACAACCTCAAATATACTTTAGTTGAGTGAAGATACCAAAACTGACCTTTGACTTTTTTTCCCTCATATTTAATCACCTTCTTTTTTCCTATTACAAGCATATCCTGCAAGTATGGTTATTATCCCTTTTTGTTATTTATTTGTGTTCCGTTTTCGGCCATTTAAAAAAAAAAAGAATGTTATCAATCATTTCGGATTATGGCACCCACATTCTTAATATTTACTATAAAATTGATGTCCACACGAGTAGACGCCAACTCTCAATTAGAAATATTCTCATGTTTTGAAATTAGCTCCCTCATTGGTACCCAAAGAGTGCCTAGAAAGGGTTAAATATGTGTCATGATATGATTGTATACATCTTTTATCTTATAGTGTGTGACTACTGCAGCACCGGTGACCTATACACCTACTGGCAAATGATTGGGCTCTTTGCAGAGGACACGGTGCGGGTGTTTGCCGCTGAGCTGGGATGCGCCCTGGGTGAGTTCACTCTTCGGTTGGAGTAATTATAAAAAGTGTTTAATTAAGGCAAAGGGGTTGTTCATATATGCCTTTTTTTTCCACTGTAGGATTTCTTCACGACTTTGGCATCATTCACAGAGACGTGAAGGTACGAAATTTAGTTTCACCTCTTCTTTAATGAGTATCGTTGTGTACCTTTCAGTTAAGTGTCATTTCATTCCAGATGGAAAACATTCTCCTGACAGACAACGGTGAGTTCACACATTTACCCAGCAGAGGGCAACAAAGTGTCACTTGGTGTCTTAAAGCTTGCATAGGACCTTTTTAAAATCAGTTCAATTCTTGTAAATTCAAAAAAAGCCACAGAAATGATTTTTTAGAACCTATGGCATGTTCCAGGACACCTTCGACTGGCTGACTTTGGTTTGTCCCGTCGCCTGGAGCGGGGGGGGCGGGCTTTTACCATCTGCGGGACCATCCAATACATGGGTGAGGAACATTCCGGCAGATCACAAACACATACGTGATAATATGTTACGCAAAAGGGCTCGTCTATCTGCCCCGCAGCACCTGAGGTCCTGAGCGGCGGTCCCTACAACCATGCGGCCGATTGGTGGTCGTTGGGAATCCTTCTCTTTTCATTGGCTACCGGCAAGGTGATGTTGCCATAGAAACTCCTGACTGGGCCTGAGTGCCAAGATTTTTTTTTTTGTTGGGAAAAATATTATCATCATTAAATCTTGAGAAATAGCTTTTCCAAATCAATTATTATTATTATTATTATTGAACAGCCCTATTCCTGACCAAAGACTGAGTTTCCATGCTGGTGGTAGAAATGTTCAAGGGTGGCATTGATGCGGGTGGTTAACGCTCTGTATGAAATTCTCCCTGCCCAGTTCCCCCTTTCTCCAGAGCCAGATCATTGTGGGATGTTGAGGAGGGTGAGGTCTTTCCCTTACGAAATGCCCCTCAGCTTGAGCCCCCCTCTGGCCATGCTCATCACTGAGGTATACCTTGACAATGACAAAACAGCGCCTCCTCCAGATAATCATTTATTTGCTCAATAATACAGTTTCTCTACCGTAGTTGTTGTGCAAAATGCCCGCCCGCCGACTGCGCACTTTGGATCGCTTCCAACGCCAGACCTTCTTCCGTGGGCTCAGCTTCGACCAGAACCTGCTGCAGCGCCATCCCGTGGAGGTAAGTCAATTTGACACTAAACATATTCTTTCATTTTTGGCGAACCTGGATTATAAGCCGCACCCGCAGCATTTTTTCAAGAAAACAGTAGTTGTCCATAGCATATATATATATAAAAAAAGTAGTGGGTCGTATTTCGGCAATTATATTTGAGATCTAGTATCCACAGATGTAGGGTAAATATTAATATTGTGGCCAATATGAGCCCTAATAAATTGCAAAACCTCTTTTTCCTGTCTCCCTATTTGTGCTGTCAACCACTCGAAAATAAAACTTTCTCGCGGAGTAGTATGCAATTTGTAAAGTTTATTGGGCCTCTGCGCTCAGGTGATTCTGGAGCTGCGGGAGCGACCCGACCGCGCCGCCAAAGCCCGCCGTGGCCTCACGCTGTCGCTGCAGCCTCTCAAAGGCTTCGAGTATGATTCGCTGCACAGCCCACCTCACACGCCACAGGAAGCGGGCTCACGTAGGGAGGTGTTCGTTTGAAACGTGGAATCTGCTAAGCAGGACCACTTGCGGCACACCGTCATCTCGTGAAGTACAAATTTGCTCATCATTGGCAAGGTTTGTTGAGATACCCATGAGCTGATTTCAAAAACAAATCCCTAACATACTCCGGTGTACGCTTCCCTGCCCTAGATCAATTAAGATGGACAGCTATTTTACAATATTTTCAGAACTGTAACATATGGCCAGTGTTCCCTCTAAGCTGCGCGCGTGCGCAATTGCGCACTACTCTCGTCTTCTCTGCGCAGCAGCAATCATATGGCGCGCAGTAAAAAAAAAAAACGGATTTTTTTTTTTTTTTTTTTTTACCCCTTCCCCATGATGGCGCCGTTTAAGCGGCAGCCAGTGGCAGTAGCTCTGTCCACTTATGTTTTTCGTGTTTTACAGCATGTTCTATGATGAAAAATTAGAGGGAACATTGACATGCACCTGCTTGTGGCAGGTGTGATACTGGTGTGCCCATAGCGAGCAATGATGATGTCGTGACCGGATGATTCGCCTAAAGACGTTTCGCCGACGGACGTTTGACAGACGGACAGGTCGCCGAATGGACGTTCCGCCGAACGTTCATTCGGCGACCTGCCCGTCTGTCAAACGTCCGTCGGCGAAACGTCTTTAGGCGAATCATCCGAGTACCGATGATGTCGCTCACACTGGTACTCGGTGCGCTCAGGGAGGTTGACTTTCTGCTCAGACCAACGAAAAATTAGAGGGAACATTGCATATGGCCTGAGCATTACCTACTGTATTTACACCATAAAGAGCAACTTTTATACCTTTTGTGTTTGCACAACAGGAAACTTTATCTTTGGTGGACTGCCGATATGCTGCAACTGCTATTTTGCAAAGCATAGTCACCTAACCCCGAAGACAATGTACTGTTTTATTTTCTTTCAGTGCAGAACACGTTCTTAAATAGCTTTACATCTCGTCTTACCACTGTAATTTTAATACTAAAAATTTTAATATGTGCTCCAAATGTACCTGAATGCCTCACAAGTAATCCTGACTTTTCGTGTTTTTGGTATGAAAATGTTTATTTATCTGTACAGTAAGGACAATAATCCTACTTATACAATTTATAAGAGCATTTTGGATGTTTACATGTTTTTGAACATTAATAAATGAACTTAATTGACTACTTTTGAGACCGGGGTTGTGAGAAGCATTCGATTGCAGGACATTTCAACATCCAGCTTTACTCAATAGACGTTACCCAACTGGGTGATTGTTATAACACGTTGGATGGGAGATTACATACAATTTTACACAATGATATCCAATGCAAACAGTTTGTTTCTCCCCAAGGGACATTTTTGGGGGAGGAAAGAAGTAGACGTTAACACATTCACTACCATTGACAGGGATATTCATTTAATATATCGTAAAATTAGCCAATCATTTAAAGATTAGTGTACCTGTTTTAAGATGCATTTGCACAGGCTTTATCCTAAAGAAAAACACTGCGTCTATTGCTGTATTGTGGCGTATTTTTTTAATGCAACTCATGGGCCCAAAAATTAGGAACAGCTATCCATCTGACGCAATGCAGTTGAAAGACATCCAAAAACAAAACAGTTGATAAACACTAATTATTATTTTCCTTTTTTTCCCCAGAAAACAAAGTGAGCAAGTGTATTTCACAATTCACCATAGAGTTCAATTCATTTGATGAATGACTTTTCGAATGGTTTCAACAGCATTGTAAATTGACTGATGCGCTGTTGCGCATGCGTACTAACAAGCCCCTGTCTCCCGTCGTTTAGCTCCGCCCTTCGTCCGCTCCCTGAAGCTTTTTCTAAAGCGTCACGTTGCTCTGCAGCACAGTTCGGCGAAGCACGGAACCTCGGCATCCATCGTCCTTCGACCCTCTCGTCTATTCTCTCGCACTTCCTCGCACAAGACAGGTAAAAAGACACGTCTCTCCCAGCCTAACTTCCATCGCCATTTTGTTCCCCTCCCGTCGTGATGCTTCGCCTTCGTCTTGCCTAGCTTAAACCGGGAGCTAACCATGAATTATCCCTTGAAAGCGCCACAAAATCGTTTTCCCCCCTGTCACGCGTCAATACGTTGTCGTGTATGTTTATAATGCGTTTGGCGTGGGTGCGTCATTGACTTGGGGCGAAAATGGGACCATGGTGATGACCTTCAACGATGACACGGTAGCCTGTTGCGTCGTCGTGCAAAAGTAGCGAGTTGGTCGAGCTGTGCGTGCGCGTTCACGTGAACATGTACGGATGATGCCGTTAAAAAAGGCTGACGTTGACGATGAGGATGAGGATGGGTGGCCTGCGCGTGGGCGAGTAGCTGATCGCGAGCACGTAGGCATCCTTGGTGGAAAGTGGGCGTGGCTAATTCAACCTCTTGTATTTCCTGAGGAAGATGCGTTTTTTGACAGATTGTCTGCGGTAGTTTAAAAATAGCGTGTTTTGTCATTTAATAATTGCATTGAAAATATAATCATGCCAATTGATTGAGTGGCAACCGATGACGTAAAAATGACTTGGGCCATTGAGATGACCGTGTCAACATGACGACCTTTTTTTCCCCAAAAAAATTGACGATCTCATTGTAATCGCGATGTTTCACAATTTTACCCTGTTGACATTGTCTCCAAAGGTTTGGGCATGTCTGCGCTTGACAAAAGATGGCCGCTTTTTGCTGAACGTGCGTTTCTTCCGGCCGCCCGCTGCCCTTTTTTTAGCCGAGTTGTCAACGCACAGATCGGACATCTTCACGTTCACCTGCGTGTGTGTTGTTACTTCCCAATGCTCCCTAAGCCCAGGATTAGCACGCAGGATGTGCGCGGCCTATTGGCCGACCTCCAGACCCGACTCACTTTGTCAACCCGTCGGCGCGGGTGTTTTTGTGTGGCTTGGCCCATTGTTTACGCATGAACGCTCCCCTTTGTGTGAAACTTGAGCTGGAAGTTTACGGCACTCCATCATGGTCCAAAAGGGAACACAAATTTTGACCCTGTCCGTAGTCAGGCAAGCGTAATGAATGCATCGCTACTTTGGGTGGGAAATCTTAATAATTGACGAATTTGTCATCAATGAATCGCACAAAAACGTTCATCCCCAAAATGTATTTTTCGATCATTTAAAGAGCTCTTCGTGAATGACTGAATTTTATATACAGAGGCGCAAAGATGGTCTACTGCTGTGTTGGCATCACATGACCAGTAAGTAATCAGCACTGCGAAAGAGAGAGTGAATGTGAATGAAACGTTAGCGTAGCCGAGCCTCCCGTTACGTAATGTTTCCACCTCTGTCTGCTTGTGCAGCTGAAAGCTTACATAATTATTTAAAGCGGAGAAAGCAGCGGGATGGAAGGGGGAGGGAGGGAGGGAGGGAGCGATCAAGGCACGGTAGACGTGCTCGCCGGCACGTCGCCGACCACTCGCCTCTTCTCTAAGACATGATGAACCCACCGTGCCATCGAAGCGGTAGCTGAGGTGGCGGTGTTTAATGGGCTCGATAAAGCGGCAATGGTGCCTGAAGCGAGCTTCCTATGCGTTTGTGTTTTTCAGCCACCATGACTCACCAGTTCCCCGCACTGACTCCCGCTCAGAAGAAGGAGCTGCAGGATATTGCTCTGAAAATCGTGGCCCCCGGCAAAGGCATCCTCGCCGCCGATGAGTCCACAGGTTTGTTTCAGTTCTTAATTAATTAATCCATCCATCGCATAATTTCCTTTTTTGTCGAAATACAACAAATCTATTTAATTATTTTTAAATCACCCACAACAACAAAATCCCTGACCTTATTTCAGCCAATACATTTAAGGCCCAGCCCCTTTTTGACGTCTCCAGCCGTCAGTAGCGTCTTTCTTTGTGGTGCTTTTAGGCAGCATGGCGAAACGCTTCAATCCCATCGGCGTGGAGAACACGGAGGAGAACCGCCGGCGCTACCGCCAGCTGCTGTTCACGGCCGACGAGCGCATCGACAGCTGCATCGGCGGCGTCATCTTTTTCCACGAGACGCTCTACCAGAGCACCGACGACGGCACGCCCTTCTCCAAGCTCATCAAGGATCGCGACATTGTCGTCGGCATCAAGGTGGGTACCGTTTTTTAACTCTTTGGTCGTTGTCCTGAGGCTCATTTCATCGTTATACTGTGACTTTAAATGGGTCTATACCTTGGAGACGTCCAATCCATTTGAAGTGGGAGGGTGGCAGTGAACGAGCGCACTTGATACGGATTGGGCGTCTGTCGCCATGAACGGCAGCCGAGGAGTTAAATGCACACGCGGCCTGTTTAGGGAGACACATGGAGTCAGCCTACGTATGTGTTGTGTCAACACAAGATCTCAAACAGTGTTGTTTAGTGTACTTATGACTTTGTTTCCATTCTATTTAGTTGTCCAAATGCATAATTTTTTTCAATTCTTAAAATAGAAAAGATACGGTACATAAAATAATTTGTATGGATAGCAGTGCATCAGTGTTTAGCAAAATCTCAAGTACCATTTAGTTATCATTTTTGTCATATTTATTCGCCATGGTTAAAAAAGTTTAATGAAATATCTAAAGAAAGGAAATTTAAAAAAGGGGTTTTATTATTCTACTTTGAAGTCAAATGAGTCCACTATTGGATTATCTAACTAGTCAAAATTTGGGATTTTTAAAATGAATCTATATAACTCGGGTTTTTTTTCTCAATCTTTATTTGTCACACCATACATACTATTTGTCCCAAAATATTTTCATCCATCCATCTTAAACATCAGGTTTTGCAGTTAACAACTCTTTAGTTGGATTTCCATACAAAACACAAAATACCGCTTTATTATTTTTAATTCGGCTACCAATGCCAATGACTTTGTCCACCTGTCTGTTTTTAAACTCAAAATTCCCTTTCTTACTGCAGGTTGACAAAGGTGTTGTTCCCCTTGCTGGAACCAATGGAGAGACCACAACTCAAGGTAAAAGGAAGAAAATTGTCTTGTTAAAATGCTTAGAGACCGATCAAGTTACTTTATAGAATGAATAGTTAATGTGCCACATGGGAGTTGGGTGCATTTCCATGCATATTGCACACACAAATAGAAAGGTGACTTGTTAGCATTGATAATTCGACAGTCTTTTCATTGACCTGAATGTGCCTATTGATTGATTAGTGAACCCGCTTGAGTGTGTGTGTGTGTGTTAGTCACGTAGAAAATGAATGGTCTATCCTTGTCGTTGACCGGAAGGTCTGGACGGACTGTCGGAGCGCTGTGCCCAGTACAAGAAGGACGGCGCTGACTTTGCCAAGTGGCGCTCCGTGCTGAAGATCAGCGATACCACCCCATCCGAGTTGGCCATCTTTGAGAACGCCAACGTCCTGGCCCGCTACGCCAGCATTTGCCAGCAGGTCGCCACGCGTTTGTTTGTGTCCCTCTGCCTTTAAGATGGAATTCGGAAAAATGACACTCGCATACCTACATTTTTACAATACAATATAAATGAAAAGAAAAGTTTAACCATTAGGGCACTTATTCAAAGGGTATGATTCTGTTTTTATTTCAGTTCCATTTTTTTTCCTAATTTAGATATTTTAAAATATTAATAACTACTATGAGGAGCTAATGTCTCCTAGCTGTTTTTTGTATCAGCCCCAAAGACAAAATAAGCGCACAAAAAACTTTTTTCTTGTTAATTAATTATTTAAAACAAAAAACAACTATGAGATAATTTGTAAGAGTACAAAGTGTGCTTTTTTAATTTCAGAATGGTATTGTTCCCATCGTGGAGCCAGAGATCCTCCCTGACGGAGACCACGACCTGAAACGTTGCCAATACGTCAGCGAGAAGGTAAAAGCAACAACAAAATCTAATGGCGTGCGTTGCGATGTCTTTTAACGCCGCCCTCTCCGCCGACAGGTCCTCGCCGCCGTGTACAAGGCCCTGTCCGACCACCACGTCTATCTGGAGGGCACTCTACTCAAGCCCAACATGGTCACCGCCGGACACGCCTGTCCCAGCAAGTACAGCGGCGAGGAGATCGCCATGGCGACCGTCACCGCCCTGCGTCGCACCGTGCCTCCCGCCGTCACCGGTGAGATAGCGGCGAGGCCGCGTCTCCCGCCGCGCCCTGCTCATCGTCGCCTCCCCCCCTTTTTTTCCCTTAGGCGTCACTTTCCTGTCAGGCGGGCAATCTGAGGAGGAGGCCAGTATCAACCTGAACGCCATCAACACCTGCCCCCTGGCCAAACCCTGGGCGCTCACCTTCTCCTACGGCCGCGCCCTGCAGGCCTCTGCCTTGCAGGCGTGGCGAGGGGACCTCAGCAACGAGAAGGCCGCCACCGAGGAGTTCATCAAGCGCGCCAAGGTCCGTTACAAGTGAAGTACAGGGTGCAAATCAAGTCTGTTTCCTACTAGCATACCTGTCAACCTCTGCCGATGACTGCCCTTATAAATGATTATGATTCCCCTTACAAACCCCCCAAAAACCTTACAAACACCGTACGACTCGTACGGTGTTTGTAAGGTTTTTTGGGGGTTTGTAAGGGGAATCATAATCATTTATAAGGGCAGTTATCGGCAGAGGTTGACAGGTATGTACTAAATTAAAGCCTATGCCACTTATTTTGAGCCAATTTGAATTTTAAAATTCTCCGTAAAGAGGGAATCATTAATTTTAAGACGCCTATTTCTTATTAAAAATGAATTGGACATCTTGCATTTTAAAATTCCCCGTAAAAAGGAAATAATTAATTTTAAGATGCCTATTTCTTATTGAAACTGAATTGGATGTCTTGCGCTGTCAATGGCGGCCTATGATTTCTCTTTAAATGGTTCAGCTTGAACGGACAGTCTCGAATGTCTTTCTTTTCTTGTTCTTCAGGCAAACGGATTGGCCGCCCTGGGCAAGTACGAGTCCTCCGGCGACGCCGGCGCGGCAGGACAGTCCCTCTACGTGGCCAATCACGCCTACTAAAAAAAAGCAACCACGTGACTGAATTAGTCTTCTATCTGCGCCGCTGTTAAACCTTAACCCCTTACCCCACCACACACACTTCCTCTATCTATACATCACAGGCCTGCACTGTCTAATGAAACAAATATGTGATTTAAAAAAAAAAAGAAGAGCACTGAAAGGGACCTGCTGTATTTTTACGATCGAACAAATCGAAACTGCTGACGGTATTTGGAACGTGGGACCAAAAAAAAAAACCAAACAAACAAAAGAATTTGACTTTCTGTCTCCTTGTTTAGCATGTGTGTGGGACCAAGCAGACTTCAAGGGGACATTGGTGAGTTTGGCAGTTGACGGTTAGTCTGTAAAAACCCCGTGGGACTCTGCCTCCAGGCTCGTACTAATATTTTTTTCTGTGTGTGTCTGTTAGCTTTAAATTGCACCGTTTTAATGTATCCGGTTGTGATGAGCTGTCGATATTGTGTGTCATCGCCCTCACTTCATAGAAAGAAGTTGATGAGGATGGTCGAAGAGGAGTTGCTCACTGCTGTACTCAATCAACTATGATGTTTGTGTTGTTAATATTGTTCTTGAAGCACTCGCTTTTGTCAAATAGTGAAGACAAATAAACTATATTAAACAGGAAAATGCTGGGTAGTCCACATTTCAATCTCTTTGGCCGTGTGTGCCACTCACAATCAAAGGCATGATATTTGGCTGAGTACTTGTGTTGGTTAATTAAATTATGAAT
The DNA here is from genome assembly GCF_051989625.1 of Stigmatopora argus. NCBI lineage: Eukaryota > Metazoa > Chordata > Actinopteri > Syngnathiformes > Syngnathidae > Stigmatopora > Stigmatopora argus. The sequence continues at coordinate 10,649,193 of NC_135408.1, read as the reverse complement.
TGATTCAATTTATTTTTTATTTATTTTTACTGTGGATGATTTATTAGGGGACCACTCTCTCCACAATATTAACATGGTAAATAATATTACTGTTTTAAAAAAAAATATCAATTTACAAGGTTCCCCTTAAATATATTGTTGAAAAAATATGTTGAGAAAAATAAATAAATACAACCAGAAATAAAAGCTTTAACTATAGTTCAAGAATATCATGTTGAAAACTTGCTTTTTGTCGGCTGGAATACCTGCCGTAAAGTTTCATTTGGTGTCGTAAGTCTGCGTCGCAAATGTGATCACGTGACACTCCCATTCAGGTCTTGCGGAAATGTCTAGCAGTGAATCAGGTAAGTACTAGCAGAACCTGTCAATATAACCCCATCTTTTTCAGTGATCTTCTTTATAGTTTATTCGTTTTTATTCTGTTTATATGCACCATGCCGACGACTTTAAACACTGTCTTGGGTCGCCTCGTGTTAGTGAGTAACAGCTTGGCTATTACTAGTTAGCAAACCGAAGTCCTCACCGTCACTGAGGAAACGATAATTAAAGTTATTTTTTATTACGCATACAACAATTTAGCATTGAAATGCGATTGGGATGCATAACCCTAGTCGTTTCATTCATATCCTTCCTTCCTTCACATTCCTTATTAAATAAATCAAACTCAATATTTAATTCATTGACTGCTTGCTTGAACTAGAAACCAAATGCAATTCTAACAATGACACTTTTCAGAAAGAAGACGCTGCCAGCTCGCCGCTGTTTCTGTCGCCGTGGTGGTTCTCCTGGTGGGAGTCCCCCTTTGGTGGCGGACCACCACCACATATCGGGCATGGTTACCCATGGCCCAGATTCAAGAGTTCTCCAAGCTGCAGGTCAACACTTGTGCTTCTTCTCATCTTCATCCTCATCCTCACCCAAATGTATCCTTTGATATCTTGTATCTCCTCACAGCTGCTTCTGGATGTTGAAGTGGAGGTAGTGTTTGCACGGGGGACGCTTACGCCAGAACAGCAGAAGAAGATCCCCGTGACGCAAACGCGCGATGAAAAACACACCGTTGACGGTGAGTTCATAACGCGCAAATTTGGTCCATTGACGTCAAATCGCTTTTTTTTCCCGATGTGTACTCTATTTAAAAAATATATATGTTGACAGTTTTTTTTCTTCATTTGACAGGAAGCACTTTTTTGACATACAGATACGAGACACGCTATCGTACGGCGACCGTCATGGAAGAGGATGCCTTGAAGCAGCCCACTGCTGCCAGTTAGTTTCACTGCCTCACTTGTCAACACCGCTGCTCTTTTCTTCTAGTCTTGTTCCTTAAATGTGTCTTTTTGTGTCTCCTATCCATTCAGCGACCGATCGTTCTCTGAACACGCTCAGCGAAAGCCCGTGCGGTTCTTTGGTGGTTTACGTGATTCCAGAATTTTCACCGCTGTTACCACAGGTTCAAATAATACATTCTGTATAGTAGCCCTGGCTAATGAATAAATTTTAGGTTTTTTTATTTTTATTAGCGCCAAACGACTAATGTCTACCTCAAACAGGACGTGAACGTGTACGTGGGCCAGCGTCGGACAGCCTTGGTGCGGGCGGACGCCGAGACGACGGCGGGCAAGACGCTCAAACAAGTCCTGGTCGGTGTGGAGCCGCGGGTGAAGGAAGCGTTGCGGGTCATGTCCTTCAGCCACGCCGACATCATGGCCGTCCTCGGCAACCGAGTACGCCCCGGTTCCGGAATCCCGCCGCGGAAAGAGGACAGCTTGAGAGCCTTCAAGTCCAGTCCCGGTTAGTAGTTTTTTTCCATAATTGGCGCAATTCTCTCAATGCATGTTGCCTAGCGACATTTCTGCTTGCTTAGGTTACGAGATCACCTTCAATCTGCTAAATCCAGACCCCAAGTCGCACCGCCTCCACTGGGACATAGAAGGCGCTGTGGACACATACGTCCATCCGCTCCTCTCCAAACTTGGTCTTCTGGCCAATTTTAGTGTAGATTCTCAGGTTTGTCATTTTATTTATGAGAGAATCCAGTTCATTGGGGCGAGTGAACATTTGTGTGAAGAAAAAAAAGTGCCTTGTTCAAAGTTATTACAGAAATGACATTGTACACTTGTAATGATGTGGTGTTTTTTCAGACACTGTACTACACCACGCTGGGTTTCAACGCTCGCTTCGACGACCACCACCGCGCTTACACGCTGAGCGCCGACAGCCTGGCGCACGTCATCAACCCGGCGGAGTCTCGACTGGGTCATTTGACAACCGCTCGTTTCCAATATGGCTCCAGGACCACATGAAAATGATGTTTTTTTTTCTCTCCCGCCCGATGCACAGGCTCCAACGCCGCCTCGTCCAACCCGCCACTCAACTTCCTGCTCTACGTGCCTGATGCGCAACATTCTCCCCTCCGCATCCTCGATCCCCAGAAGCGACTGGTTGCCTCCAACGCCTTCCACTCGCCGCACTGGGGTGGAATCATGGTGAGCTTTGAGCAGAATTCAAGGATTAGGCTGGCAGTGGATGAAGTTTCGGTACACGGTCTTTTGGTCACCGGTCTTTTGGTCGCCCGGAAGGTTATTGATAATTACCATTTCAATCGTTGCTCAAATTCCCTAAATACATACTGCGAATTACTATTTAGTCATACTTAATGCCCTAGTACTTATTAGGCTAAAGAAAAGTTCCAAATTTCCCGTACTTTTATTGTTTTTTGTTGGAGAACTTGTTAAGACCCTGACTGACGTCGCTTCTTAAAGGGACAACGCATGTACATACAAACTCTTCTACACTCACACGTCGGCTCAATGAAACTACTCATGGCCATTGTTGGCTTTTATTGATGCGTAGACCGTGTTGTTTTACTTTGTTTTGTCGCCGGTCTTTTGGTCGCCATTCTTTTGGTCACCGGTCTTTTGGTCGCCCGTTGTCGCGGTCCGGGCGACCAAAAGACCGGCGACCAAAAGACGGCAACTAAAAGACCGGCGACCAATCGACTGCACACGGAAGTTTCTCACTAGTAGATATCCAATTAATTCTACCTGGGAGGTCCTGCGGCTTATTAACCAAGGTTCAGCCGCTCCCAGTTCAAATGGATTGGACGTCTACGAACTTCATTGGACATTTATCTTCATCAAGCCAAGCCAAGATAGTTTTTTTTTTACATTCAAGTGAGTGTGCAAAAAAAACATTAACAATACATGATGTATATTCTGTTTTCCCAGATTTATAATGTAAACAGGGAAAATGCAACATTACCTATTGACATTGACATCGACATGGCCAAAGTGATGGGCGTCTTTCTCGCCCAGCTACGGTAACCAAACGCCTTGCGTGTGTTTGGGACATCTTAATTTAAACCCCGCCCCTCTCTCGCGCAGTCTCCTGCTGGGCGTGAAGCCCACGGCGCACCCCAGCGGCGTCCTGGTGGCGCCGCCGGGCAGCTCGGGTCTTTCCGACTGGGAGCTGGACCGCCTCATGTGGAGTCACAGCGTAGAGAACATCGCCACGGCGACCACGACCATCACGTCGCTAGTGCAGCTGCTCGACCAGATCGACACCATCGTGATCAACGACAACATCGCCGAGCAGGTCAGACCGGGCTGGGCTCGAGCGCGGCAAAGATAATTTTATTTTGAAATTCATTCTTCGGGATGAGAAAGTGTGCCAAAACAAAAACTTGAACAAATTGAAAATCTGACATTTTCTTCCCAGCTGTCTTGCTTGGATATAAAATGTGGATACGTCTCTTTAGGTGTCTAACGCCGTGGCGTCGCTGCAGCTGGCGACGGGCGAGCTGGAGTTGGGCAACCTAGCCTTCGCCTTGCAGTACAGCAAGGAGGCCATTCTGGCGTCGGAGCGAGCCTTCTTCGACCCGTCGCTGCTGCACCTTCTCTACTTCCCCAGCGACCAGAAGTTCGCCATCTACATCCCGCTTTTCTTACCCATGGGCGTGCCCCTCGTGCTCTCCTTGCTCAAAATTGCCGCCGAGGTCCGGCAGAGGCGGAAGGACAAACTGGCCAAGAAGGACTAAATCGGTGAGGAGTGTTTTTTTTCTCCATTCTTTGGATTTGAAGGGTTTTTTTATTTTCGCGCGCTCAATTGAATGTCTATTGCCGTCCTTAAATTTGACGGTTTGAATGAATTGGATGTCTGTCTTTGTCAATGGCAGTTATATAGTGTAAAAAAACATTAGTCTTTTTGGGGGGCCATGTTTTTAGATTTTTCATCAGAATTATTTATAGTTTTTATTTATTCAAAGAAAAACTATATATAAAATGATAGATCATTAAAGCTAGTCACTTGCCCAAAAAACAACAAATCACAAAACTTGAATACATAACATTAATTTATTGCCCAAGCCTACAATGACTTGAAAAGTTGCACGGAAACTACGAAACTCCTTTTTTTACCATTTTCTTCTACATTTACATTCATCTTTTAATTTATTGAAAAATAAAACATTGACTTTTACGTTTTAACTGTATTTGCTTTATTCTCATGCAGAGGACCCTCTTTGAATCACGAATCAGTTCCCCAGTGAAATAATTTAAAATTCTATAAAAAAAATGAACATTTGAAACTTCAAATTCATCCCTGCAAAGACACATAAGTCTGTAAGAGTTGTTAAGATTAGGTAGACCCAGAATAATAATTATTTCAATGAAAAGACATAGGCATTTTATGGTTTGGAGTGTATATTTTCGTGGCACTTCCAGGACTAAAATGCTCAACATTTTTAAAAACTCACGATTGTCCATCAGGCATTATTCACGTACAATTTGGTAAGCATGTAGATCACGAGTAGACCCACAAAAAAAGTCTCAAAACTTTCAGTAAGCGCCGCCCAAGTACAAAATCCGACCAAAAGTCTCTCTCCAAATGTGTCATTTGCTAGGCTTGTCAAACAACAAACTTTTTCTCCCAGAAGCAAATTCACGACCAATTTTGCCAACTCCCCCTTGTCAAAAAGTCCTCATTCATTTTGACGTTTGGTCTCGTCCGCCAGACGTCGGTCCACGCGGGACTCTTTGCGCTTTTCCCGCCACTGTCGGTAGCGCATGTGACTTTTTTTGTACCCGAACCTGGCGATGTCCACCATGAACACCCAGGCCAGGCCGTACATGACCACGCCCCCCAGCTTCATGACGGCCGAAGTCCGGGGCGATGTCAGCTCGCAGTAGAACAGGGCTCCGCCCACGCCCACCCGCACGCCGGCGAAGAGGACGATGAAGAGCAGGTCGACGGCGTCGCCCAGCAGGCTGTCGTAGCGACCCAGCCGGCGCAGGAACCAGCGGGCCTGCAGCAGAGGGTTGGTGAGCTCGCTGCCAAAGATGACGGCGCAGGTCTCGCACGCCGACGCGCCCGTGGCCAGCGCCAGCAGGATGCCCGCGATGCTGGCGGCGTGGTGTCCCAGCATGACGGCGCTCTCGCCACCGAAGCGCACGCACCAGGATGCGTCGAAGAGGAAGTAACCCAGGCAGACGCACAGCGCCGACGTTTGCCGCGGCGTGTTCTCGCTACCTGGGGAGCGAGGGACCGACACGTTGGCGCTTCGCCGTCCAGACGGATCGGACGTCCGGGGCGTGGCGTCTTTCGCTGCTGACCTGCGTGCGTGAGGGGCCAGGGCCCGTCCACGAAGATGACGTACGCCGTCAGCGTCACGATGGCGACGCCGTGCGTCAGCGTGACGAGTCGGCAGTTCCATTCGGGACCGCGCCGAGGCCAGAGCCGACACAGCAGCACGTAGAGACCCGACCAGCCCGCCAAACTGCACGCCACCTCCAGCGGGACCGCCGCCATCTTGTAAGTATTTTTAGTGATCACAATTTTAACTTCGCTATTGCGTTTAGTCATTTCTAAAATACTAAATCGCGCTCCCTCTAGTGGCAAGTGGAAGAACACTGATCCAATTTAGTTGTATTTAACTTGAGCACTGGTGTTAATATAAACAATCACACAAAAAGCAATGTATGTTAATTTTAAAGTGAATTTTAAACAATGATGACGCCTCGACTGAATTGCAAGTTTGATCTCAAGTACACAAAATACTTTATGGCACAATACGTTTCAATTGAATATGATTTCTTATGTTCTAGCATTGCAGTGGCTTCAATGAATACAAATGTACTTTTTCAGGAATCAAATTCTCACTTTTAAAAAGTTCTTTGCTGATTCCAGCAGAGCTAAATATGAAGTGTAAAAAGTTTTCATACTAATGGAACTATCAACACTATTTTTGTGAGTTTTTCACCATGGTAAAAAAAAAACGATATTATAGAAGCCTTACCTTAGCTTCCCCTTTTCGACCCTTCCATCATAGAATTTCATCAGAATGCTTGGAGATGATCATATTTGCGGACTTTGCACTCCGGCCGTCCGTTGTCTTACTCCGTCTTTCTACAGTGATCCTCTTAAAGGATTAGTACTGTTTCTCTTTGCCTGCTCGAATTTGGATGACCAACCAATTGATGGCTGGCCTTCTCTCACAACAATAGTTTAGTGAGCCATATTTCTCACCTCATAGTATTAACCCATTGTAGTGCTTTCTTCTGGCTGCCATTGACGGCGTTAGCTGTCCAATGGATGAAAAACCCCTAAGGTAAAAATGGTTTGGACGTCTAGCGCTCTTAATTGCACTGAAAGTTGAGCATTTACTCCCAGTCTCAACCAGTTTTTTTAAAATAATAATTTCAAAATGATACCAATGCTTTAAATTTATCACACAAGATAATTAATCGATGTATGAACTTACATTTTATATTTTTAAAAAATTATTAGGAACATATACTTAATTTGGATTAGCTGAAAAATATCATTAAAATCAAGATAAAACTACTGGGCAAAGTGTCTAATACTTTGAAAAAACGTAGCATGGTATTTACAGTCATTTATCAATGTATTATAATGGAGGGATTGGACAGTGGTAATTACCATTTTACCCGCTAGAGAGCGCGTGTTCTACGCGGAAAACGGAAACGAACGTAGAATTTGAAGAAAAAACACAGGAAGTAAAATTATGTCATTTCCTCAAGGTGGAAACGCCAAAAACACGTGAAAATGACACTGGGACATTTAACTTTATAAGTTTTATTCTTCTTGCATTACATTCCGCAAAGGTAGGCTGATTACAAAGTCAACCCTTTTTGTTTAAAATAAACCCAAACGTCGTAGCCGACTAGCTGAGTTTTTTGATTCATTACAAACGACACAGCAGCAACGATCCAATTGATACAACCGTGTTTTAATTAGCGTGTATGCATTTGTGTAAACCAACGATCCAATTGATACAACCGTGTTTTGATTTCAGTGTGTATGCATTTGTGTAAACCTGAGCTTGTTTATCTTTCAATATAGATGTCTAGATATCACATGGGTATATAGCTCGATAAGTCTGAGGCGTGGTTTAAGCCAATGGAGACGGGCATCGTCACTGGTCGGCCATTTTGCGTCGGGGCGACTTCGGGCTGCATTCAACTATATGTACTAAATCTTATTTGTATTTTCTCTAAATCTAGCCTGAATCTATTAAGTGAATAGAGTTTGTTTTCATCCAAACCGTTAAAGCCTCCCACTTCTAATGGATTGGATGTCTACTAGTGACAAAGTCATTTAAATTGACAAAATGATGTCTTATCATCCTCAACAAAAGATTTAATCCTTTCCATTTGGGTTATTAGATTCATGGCTATTCAACACAGTCGACATCGCCTCTTCTCCGCACTCAAAGTCCACTGTCGCGGGCACGCGACACTCAGCGCCACGCGGGACCCAAGAGAGCAACACGGCGGCAGTCCGGTCTTCCAGTATGTGGGTCGGCACAGAAAACCCAGCCACAAAGTGTTCGTGTGGGGCTTCAGCTTCACGGGAGCGTTGGGCATTCCCAGCTTTGTGCTTCCTGACAGCGGCAGGAAGAAGGTCCGCAAATACCAGCTCACGCCTTACCGACTGGAGACAGCGGAGCAGGTAAGAAAGAATCCTACGCCGGCTGCAGTCCAGTGAATAACGACTTTGCTTTTGTCAGATCTCGTCCGCCGCCTGCGGGTACGGCTTTACCCTCCTTGCCTCGTCCACCAAAGATGTGACCAAGTTGTGGGGCGCCGGCCTCAACAAGGACTCGCAGCTCGGGTTCCAACGTACGCAGCGAAGCCGACGTAAGTAGTAAAAAATTGTGTATCAATGTAGCACGATATAGTACATTCTTAATTATTTGGTGAAAATAGTGTGTTTCATCTTCTCGCTTTATTTCTAATTTGACATAAAATTGATGTGCCACAAATGTTAAATGCATCAAATAATGCTAACAGTTTGAACATTAGCAGGACAGGTGTAGCACAGGAGTATACATTTTTACACAAAGGAAAGATCTCTAATTGTCTAAAAATACTTGTGATTAGTGCGTTTGACTTTTGAGACTCCTGTGCGATATCATTAATACTGAAATTGATACAAATTGTGTTGTCTGTGTTTATTATAGGCGTTGCTATTCCCAATTGTCTTGCATGCATTACTCTCACACAGCTAATCTCTTTTTTTGTTTTTGTGCTAATGATTGACAGCGCCATCCATGTTGTGCTTTCAGTTCATAGTTATGATTACGTGCTGGAGCCTTCGCCCGTTCAGCTGCCTCTGCGAGAACCGCAGAAAACACGCATCGTGGAAGTGGCGTGCGGGCGAGCGCACGCACTCGTGCTCACTGATGGCGAAGGAGGTCAGTTCATATGCTCGTACATCATGTTACTCCTCCTTCAAAAGCAGTGAGGCTCTTGCTTAAGGTGAGTCAGGGAGGACTTTGAAAGCATTTAGATATCATAAATGTCTCTCGCAGTGTTCAGCATGGGCAACAACGCTTACGGCCAGTGCGGACGACGCATCGTGGAGGATGAAGTGTACAGGTGCGTTGTCTTTCACAGTGGGCCTGCAACATGTACAAAAATATATGTATCTTGATAACACTGGCATTAACAGAGCTGGGCTTCCAAACTATTTTGACTGGTAACATTTTTTCACCCCCCCAGTAAAGTGGATTGATTGGCATTTGGCAAACAAGAAAATATGGAAATATTGTACTTTTTTTTTTAATTTATTTTTTAATTTTTTTTCTTCAGTGCTGAGTTCTAGTAGCAAGAGTGGCTTCCGCTCAGCGTGGATTTTCACATGTTCATGAACTTAAAAAAAGTTTTTTTTTTCAATAATTGATAGCAGAAAATAATGGCAAAGAAGTGTATTCGCTATAAGTGGAGTCGCGATAATCGAGGGAAGACTGTACTAGCAAATACCATACACGTATATCTGTGCTAGTCGTGAAAAAGTTTTCTTTTTCCACAGCGGCAGTCACACAATTCACAAAATGGAGGGCATGGAGGGCCGCGTGGTGCAGGTGGCTTGCGGGCAAGACCACAGCCTCTTCCTGACCGACGCGGGGCAAGTCTACGCCTGCGGGTGGGGCGCCGATGGACAGACGGGTAAGTCGTCGGTCCTACGTGCGTTATCGTCCGCCGCCTCCATCCAAGACCATTTGCCGCTGGCAGGTTTGGGGCACCACGGCGCCTGCCCCAGCCCCACCCGGGTGCTGGGGGAGCTGTCGGGCGTGAAGGTTCGCCAGCTCAGCACGTACGGGGACTGCAGCCTGGCGGTGTCCGCCGACGGACAGCTGTACGGCTGGGGGAACTCGGAATACCGTCAGCTGGCCTCCGTCACCGACACCACGCAGGTGCGAACGAATGACACCGTTCAACCCATTCGCCCCTCGTGGTTCATGTTTTGCTTTCCAGGTGAACTCCCCTCGCCGGCTGCCTCTGCCTGGCTGCGGGAACGTGGTACAGGCAGCCTGCGGAGGGACTCAGGTTGCCGTCCTCAATGGTCAGTCGGTCCAGATGCTAAAATTGATTTGTTTTCATTTTGGAGTGTTTGTGTTTAGGAGAATTTTGCCAAACCGTGTTTGCACGGCTCTTTTTACAGAGCGTGGCGAGGTGTTTGTTTGGGGCTACGGAATCCTGGGAAAGGGTCCCACGCTTTCTGACACCTGCGCCCCCGAGATGATCCCCCTCTCCCTGTTTGGACGATCCGAGTTCAACCCCTCCGTCACCGTCACCAAGATCCGCTGCGGCCTCGCTCATTTCGCCGCCGTCACGGGTGAGTCACGCCCCTCCCACGCTTAACGCCAGATATGAGATCAACTCCTCTTTATGTTTTTTTTGGTTTTGGTTGTAGATCGTGGCGAGCTCTTTGTTTGGGGGAAAAACATCCGGGGGTGTTTGGGCATCGGAAAGCGAGACGACCAGTTTTTCCCGTGGCGGGTAAGGAAATCAAAAGTGATATTTTCATGTAGAGAATGTCCAAAAATTATTTTAATTATTTATTTAAGTGGTAATAGTCCATCATATCAAGTTAAACATGCATTTATCCTTGTTTAATTGACCAGCGGCCCATAAATCCAATTTTTAAATAAATAAGTACAAGATAAATGAATACAAGTTAAATTATTTCAGAAAAAAATGCAGGCATAAAATGAAGCTCTTTCTCTTTTTTGTCTTTTTAGACTCATTGGCTGCTATTTGAAGTAGGAAACTCATTTCAAATGAGCAAAAAAAAAAGCCTGAATTACTATGTTGTGTTCAGGTAACTGTTCCGGGTTGCGTGTCGGACGTCGCATGTGGCGTGGACCACACAGTGGCGCTGGTCAAGTCCATCCTGTGAGTTGGATGAAAGACCACCCTTAAGCGTTCCACCCACCTTGCCCACCAGATGTTTATTTATTTATTTTTTTAATAGGAGCTACAAACAATGACAAAAACCCAGAAACTTTGCCTCAAAATCATGGCAGAAAAATACATTAACATTTAGGAAACTAATCAGGGACTAAACATGAGGAAAATGTCATGTGCATATACAAATAAGATTTTCCAAAAAGAGGAATTGGATATGAGTGCCAACTCTGTTGCACTTCATGTTTCCGATTGAAAACATTTTCAGACACGTGTATTTGGCATTTAGGGTCTCCATTTTAAGGTGAATGTTTTATTTTCCTTTTGTATTTAATTGAGGTTAGTCATGTTATAATGTCTCCTGTTGGAATTGAATTTTTGTAAAAAAAAGAAAAAGAAAAAACCTATGCAGTTGCTCTTCAAGTGCGATAGAAATAAAACTCGGGTTAAGTCAATTTGTTGGGCATTTTTACGTCATGATGTTACCCATTCATCAGTTTAAAAGGAGCCAACAGGTCAGGATGAGTGATCGACGCAAGACTTGAAACGTAAGTAGTGCTTAAGTTTTATTGCCATGAAATATCAAACAATGCTTGGTCTTGGACCACAAAACTATCTTTCTTGTATGTATATAAGTAATTATGATCTGTCTCACCAATCCTGGACTCGGACCACTACTGCACTGATTTGTCTTTTTCTTTCTCTTCAATCTTTATTTTTCAGGTAATCTATATCGATGACAGCGCCTAATTGGAAGATGATGACCATCCACACTGAAATCATCTAATATGGTCCAAATCTTCGAAAAATCCTGGTAGGCCACTTTTTAAATATTCAGCGCTGTCCTAGTCTAGGCCCTAGACTCTAGGGTTTCAACAATTTCTTCACGTGTATTTGCTTAACTCATGGGTTGCCATTGACATCCCATCCATTTTAAGTGGAAGATATTTCAGCGAACGATAATTTTTTGTCCAACAAATGTCAACGGCAGCCACTGACTTCGATCTTTTCCAACTTGTGATTGTCACGGCCTTTTTCCTGACAACTTCACATCCACGAGTTAGACATTGCGCCCCCGCGCGCACGTGCTTTCGCAGTCAGCCTCATTGTTGTTTTATGCAAAGCGTGCGGCGCGGGATAGGGCGCACGGCCACCTATGCAAATGCGCTTCGGAGGCTGCCGGCGTACAGCGCCGCGCAGGTGAGCCTACCGCCACTATCCAAAATGCCAAAGTAAGTCAAGCGGGTCGCAGCCCATTCCGCGTCCTCGCATCCTAAAACGTCCACTCCAGGTAAGTTTCTCCCCCAGAAAGCGACTTTCCGTAAGCGCACTTGGCTGGGAGTTTCCTTCTATGAATATTGTAAGGAGCGGATTATGCGGTGGCGTTGGTGGTGGTGGTGAGAGCTCATTAGAATAAAGTGGAGGTGAAGTGGTGTAGGAAAATTAGCTGAATTGTTTTTTGTTGTTGTTTTTTTCTTCATGACAGGTGAGGAAGATGAGCGCCGACCCTCTGGAGCAGCCGGACTCGCAGGCGGAGCAGACAAGTGAGACCGCGTTTTAATTTCTACCCTAACCGCTTCGTTTGTGTTTATCTGCATGATTCAGGTGATTCATTAGCGCCGGGTTATTCATTTGGATGAATTATGAGATTGATGAGGACTAGGTTATTTGCAGTATTAGCATGATTCATGGCATTTGAGAGTCAAAAGGGTCATCATCAAATTCAAAAAAAAATAAAAACGTAATACATGATTCTCTTGAACTTATGAGCAACAATTATTTCTTAATTTTTAGGAGGAATAAACCCCCGGTTTCATCTAAAATGGAAGCTCTCGCCTGCTAGAGTCTGATTTATTTTAATGCTTGTTTTTGCATGTTGTTTAACATGTTTATTTATTAGTGGCGTTTTCACTTTTAATAGCTGTTTCCGCGCCATTGACGATGATAGACGTCCAATCACGTGGCAAAAATGAGTTTATCACCAGTAGACTTAGGACGCTTTTTGAATGAATTTGTAATCTTATGAGAAAAGTGATCATTTCACAATATATTTATGATATTGTCATGTTTATTTTTTACAAAATGATTAATATTGTTAGTAAACAAAAAAAAACATTGTTAATTTCCAGTGTTTTGAAAAAATCTCAAATACATTGACTGATAACAAGAACATCATTTTTCATAAACAATGCAAAATGTCAAGATCGCAACACATAAAAGCAAGAAAATATTATAACATTGTATATATTTAATTCTAACATATTCCAAAGGAATGAGATCATTTGGACAAAACAACCAAAATCTAGCGGCGAATGCAGAATCCATAAAACTTCTTTAAAAGGTTAGTTCTAGATTCCTAACGAGCCTTTTTTTGCTTTTGAGCCATAGGGAAGTCATTTTTCGCATGGACGTGCGTGCACGTGCGCGGAGTGACAGTTGGTGGGTCGCTGGCCCGCCATAGCAGGATGGCCCTCGGGCATATTTGCTGAGAAATGCTGGCTTCCTTGCGTCCCAGCGCCGCGACAAAACACAAAACACTAAATGGGAACTGTCAACAGAAAAGGAGAACTTCCTTGCTAACAATGGCTCACTGTCTGTTTACGAACACGCGAAAGACGCCCGCTGGCTGCCATTGACAGCGATGGATGTCCTACGTATATTTTTGCCAATCGGAATTATGTAGACTACCTCAATTCTCAGATTTTTTTCGATCTTTTTGGACGTTTTGTCATAATCCACTAAGGTTTCTGTCATCTAAATTTCCTGGAAAAGAGATTTGAATAAGGGAAAAATTAACAGTGCAAATTAGTTCAACTGAAGCATCCGAAAAATGTCAATACTTTAAGAAAGATCAAAAGTTTTGCCTTCAAAATAAATTATAAATAAATAAAAAACACCATCTTAATGTAAATTCATTGGAGTTTGCCCAATTTACTTTTAATTTAAATCTAACTAAACCCAGTTTTCATACAAATCTTAAAATTCACCTGATAACGGAGACCCCAAATGCAAAATACAATTTTCCGTTTAAACAAAGTTTCAGTTTCTCTCCAAATCAAATTGGATTGGACGTCAATCGTCGTCAAGGCCGCCGAAAGATGAGCGCTTTCCTCCAAAAAGCTGTTTCGGATGAACAAATATGTATTTTCCTTCTTCCCACTTGGTATAATGAAAGAATAGCAAAAGCGTGGCAGCCCTCGCCTGGAGTCAAGGCTGCTTTTGATGAATGTTTTTCAAATATTTTCCCTTTTCAGACTAATTGGCTTCTCGCCTTTGATCCCAATGTTTGCATTTTTGGGAAATATTTGATCATAAGTGGAGCCCTTCTAGCGTAGGCGTGTTTTCCCTTAACTGCATTTACCTAATTCAATGAGCTGCCCCATGATTTACAATTGCCCGCCTTAGCTACGAATTTCCAGAAGAAACGGAAATGGTACCTTTTGTGAATGCTGTTGGAAATGTTTTTTAAAACAATGTTCTTGTCTGCACTCACATATATATTTTTCCCACCGTTGCATGTGTACGGATGGCTTCCAAGTGAGCGATGCTCCCAGCTTCATTTGCATGACGTGGTCATTTTCATACTGGAACTGAAACCGGGTTGCTGGTCCTCTGGGGGGAGGGGATGCTTGAAAGCGGAGAGGTGGTCAGCTCGTGGGGTGTTGGGGTTATTAGTTGGAGTATTTGCATGCCATGAAGTTTGTGTGTCTCTGCACTCTCTCTCTTTCTCTCTCTCACACACACTCTCACAGACACACACTGACCTAATGCACAGAGACCCATTTGCCATTCAAATAGCGACACGCCTTTAAACACAAAACACACACATGGCAACCTCACACACTGCTGAGTACATGTCCATTTCTGTTTGTGTAGGATGTCCAGTTCACCTAATATGAATTATTATTCATCAAATTAATAAATTAAATGCATTCGATTTGGCCCCCATTACACTCTAACGTTGTTGTTTTTTTCCGCCCCCATAGTATTCGTCTATTGACAAAAATATCCTTCCAATTCATTTTAAGTGTGACTGCTCATCGATCAGTGGCGCTAAATTTCCAATGCGTTTGGACTGTGCGAAATTGCTCGTCCCAGTCCAGACGGATTGGACATCTATTCCCGTCAATAAAACAAAAAAATGTGAAATTGATATCATGTTGACTGTTTTTTTTTTTCTTCTAGAACAAAAAGGAATCGGATTCCCGAGACATGTAAGTACAATTAATGTTTTGCATTTTTCAAATGTGTATTTCTAACCTTTAGTTTTTATCATGTTGAGCTTTTTTTTCTTTTAACATTTTTAATTCCTAACTTTATTATACCACAATGAATATACAAAAATAGTGATTATAAGGTGTGTGTATGTATGCATGTGTGTATGTATTTATGTATGTGTATATGCATGTGTATGTATCTGTATATGTATGTGCATATGTATGCATGAATCTGTATATTTGTGTATGTGTATGTGCATATGTATGTATTTGTGTATATCTGTGTATGTATGTATACGTGTGTGTTTTTCAAAAATGGTCACATGGGTTATTGTAAGGCTGTCAAACAGTTATGATATAGTACGTATGTATAGAGTTAGTCTGTTTTCTACTGCTCCCGGGTGGCTAAAAGACACTTAGTCAGGAAGCAGGAAGTCATCATGCTTGACTAAATTCTTCTATATTGCATTGATTTTAATTGGAAAAAATGGATGGATTGCAAGCGTAATCACTTCTCTAAGCGGCTTATTTGCAATCAAGCCCATTTCACTGCGCCGTCCTCGACTGCCATTGAAGCCGCTTCCAACTCTTCCATTCCGTTGGCCCGACCTCACCTGAGAGTTCATGTGGGACAGCCTACATCCTGAGGACAGTCTAGCGACATCACCCCCCGTCTGTCAATAATGACTCTCCTCCCAGGGCTCAAATAGTTTGCAGCTATTTGGATTCTTGTACAAACACACTTTTGCTCTCTCTGCTTCGGCAGGCGGGACTTTTTGCTTCCACCGCTTTGTTTTTTTTTTTGGTACCATGGCTTTCAGGGGAAGGGGGTGCATAGATTTGCATAGTGAGTTGCCTAGGGGGAGGCAGTCTAGCACTCATGCTATCTTGTTTAGCCACCAAACTGGTCCTGGAGCGAGGGGATATACACACATCAACACTTTCAGTTGATTTGTCAAAACATTTATTTGTTTAGTTCATTTATCATTTATACAAATTTCGGATCTGTCAACTCAAGATTTGTTGCATTTTTTGCCCACAACAACAACAGGTTTACCATCACTAGGACAGTCATTGAACTCACTGGCGATCTCTATTTTTTGGGTTAATGTAGATAAAGACAGAGGACATCAGCAACTCGGCCCACCTGAGCTCCTCTCTGAAGACATGTCACATGATGCACAGCCCTTCCATGCACGGCGCACACCCGACCGGGGTAAAACGAGCAAAAATATTTGAAATGTTCACAGCTGCGGGAGATATTAATGGCATTTGGTGTGCTTTGCTCCTTCAGGACCTGGCGTCTCTGCACAACATGCAGCCGCTTGTCCTGATGCCGCCGTCCCATTTGTCGTCTTCGTCCCCCTTCCTGCTCTCCCAGAATCCCCCCGGCCACCAAGGTGACCGCCGGTTGAGTTGTGCGATTTAAAGGGAGCGTTGGACTTGGCGCCACATTTCAAGTGTTGGCTTTCGCCGCAGCTCTTCTCCAACAGAACATGATGTCGCTTCCCGGGCAGAATTCGCTGCAGCATCAGCACAGCTTGGCTTTGACCCCGCAGGTAAATAAAGGTTGTTCTTATGACCAAATTTCTGTTATGTTTTTTTTTTTACCGGCACTCCATTTTGCACCGCAGGCAATAAGCCGTACGGGGCTGGCGGGCCCGCCGATGGACAACCTGATGGACATTTCCCACCTGCAGATGGCCAAACACCTCGTGCCGCAGGCCCAGGAAGAGCCCAGCGACCTGGAGGAGCTGGAGCAGTTTGCCAAAACCTTCAAACAGAGACGCATCAAATTGGGCTTCACGCAGGTGAGCGAGCGCCGGCGCCTAATGGCGATGGGGACCCTCGGGTTCTGACGGGTGGCGGTCCAGGGCGACGTGGGCCTGGCCATGGGCAAGCTGTACGGCAACGATTTCAGCCAGACGACCATCTCTCGCTTCGAGGCGCTCAACTTGAGCTTCAAGAACATGTGCAAGCTCAAACCTCTGCTGGAGAAGTGGCTGGGGGACGCAGGTCGGTGTGGCCAAGTCAAATGGTCATTTCATTGTTTTTAGATCTATTGGATGGTTGTATTTATGTGTGTATATGTGTGTATGTATGTGTATATATGTACACGTGTGTATGTTTGTAATTGTGTGTATGTGTATAAGTATGTCTGTGTATTTATATATGTGTGAGTATTTGTATGTGTAACTGAATATGTATGTGAGTATATGTATGTTTGTATGTATATATGTATGTGTATATGTAAATGTATGTATGCATGTATATGCAAGTATGGCAAGATTTTTTTTTTCTAAAACGACAGTATAGTAAGGCTTTTTTTCTTAAACGACATAGTATAGTAAGGCTTTTTTCTTTAAAAAACGACATAGTATAGTAAGGCTTTTTTCTTTAAAAACGACATAGTATAGTAAGGCTTTTTTCTTTAAAAAACGACATAGTATAGTAAGGCTTTTTTTGTTCTTAAAAACAACATAGTATAGTAAGGCTTTTTTCTTAAAAACGACATAGTATAGTAAGGCTTTTTTCGTAAAAAAACGACATAGTATAGTAAGGCTTTTATTCTTAAAAAACGACAATGTATAGTAAGGCTTTTTTTCTTTAAAAACGACATAGTATAGTAAGGCTTTTATTCTTAAAAAACGACATAGTATAGTAAGGCCTTTTTTTCTATAAAACGACATAGTATAGTAAGGCTTTTTTCGTAAAAAAACGACATAGTATAGTAAGGCGTTTATTCTTAAAAAAGGACATAGTATAGTAAGGCTTTTTTCTTAAAAAACGACATAGTATAGTAAGGCTTTTTCTCTTAAAAAACGACATAGTATAGTAAGGCTTTTATTCTTAAAATCGACATAGTATAGTAAGGCTTTTTTTTCTTTAAAACGACATAGTATAGTAAGGCTTTTATTCTTAAAAAACGACATAGTATAGTAAGGCTTTTTTCGTAAAAAATGACATAGTATAGTAAGGCTTTTTTTCTTAAAAAACGACATAGTATAGTAAGGCTTTTTTTCTTAAAAAACGACATAGTATAGTAAGGCTTTTTTCTTAAGAAAACGACATAGTATGGTAAGGCTTTTTTTCTTAAAAAACGACATAGTATAGTAAGGCTTTTTTTCTTAAAAAACGACATAGTATAGTAAGGCTTTTTTTCTTAAAAAACGACATAGTATAGTAAGGCTTTTTTCTTAAGAAAACGACATAGTATAGTAAGGCTTTTTTTCTTAAAAAACGACATAGTATAGTAAGGCTTTTTTTCTTAAAAAACGACATAGTATAGTAAGGCTTTTTTTCTTAAAAAACGACATAGTATAGTAAGGCTTTTTTTCTTAAAAAACGACATAGTATAGTAAGGCTTTTTTCGTAAAAAATGACATAGTATAGTAAGGCTTTTTTTCTTAAAAAACGACATAGTATAGTAAGGCTTTTGTCTTTAAAACGACATAGTATAGTAAGGCTTTTTTCGTAAAAAAACGACATAGTATAGTAAGGCTTTTATTCTTAAAAAACGCCAATGTATAGTAAGGCTTTTTTTCTTAAAAAACGACATAGTATAGTAAGGCTTTTTCTCTTAAAAAACGACATGGTATAGTAAGGCTTTTTTTCTTAAAAAACGACATAGTATAGTAAGGCCTTTTTCTTAGGAAAATGACATAGTATAGTAAGGCTTTTTTTCTTAAAAAACGACATAGTATAGTAAGGCTTTTTTTCTTAAAAAACGACATAGTATAGTAAGGCTTTTTTCTTAAGAAAACGACATAGTATAGTAAGGCTTTTTTTCTTAAAAAACGACATAGTATAGTAAGGCTTTTTTTCTTAAAAAACGACATAGTATAATAAGGCTTTTTTTCTTAAAAAACGACATGGTATAGTAAGGCTTTTTTTCTTAAAAAACGACATAGTATAGTAAGGCCTTTTTCTTAGGAAAATGACATAGTATAGTAAGGCTTTTTTTCTTAAAAAACGACATAGTATAGTAAGGCTTTTTTTCTTAAAAAACGACATAGTATAGTAAGGCTTTTTTCTTAAGAAAACGACATAGTATAGTAAGGCTTTTTTTCTTTAAAAAGCGACATAGTATAGTAAGGCTTTTTTTCTTAAGAAAACGACATAGTATAGTAAGGCTTTTTTTCTTAAAAAACGACATAGTATAGTAAGGCTTTTTTTCTTAAAAAACGACATAGTATAGTAAGGCTTTTATTCTTAAAAAACGACATAGTATAGTAAGGCTTTTTCTCTTAAAAAACGACATAGTATAGTAAGGCTTTTTTTCTTAAAAAACGACATAGTATAGTAAGGCTTTTTTTCTTAAAAAACGACATAGTATAGTAAGGCTTTTTTTCTTAAAAAACGACATAGTATAGTAAGGCTTTTTTTCTTAAAAAACGACATAGTATAGTAAGGCTTTTTTCTTAAGAAAACGACATAGTATAGTAAGGCTTTTTTTCTTAAAAAACGACATAGTATAGTAAGGCTTTTTTTCTTAAAAAACGACATAGTATAGTAAGGCTTTTTTTCTTAAAAAACGACATAGTATAGTAAGGCTTTTTTTCTTAAAAAACGACATAGTATAGTAAGGCTTTTTTCGTAAAAAATGACATAGTATAGTAAGGCTTTTTTTCTTAAAAAACGACATAGTATAGTAAGGCTTTTGTCTTTAAAACGACATAGTATAGTAAGGCTTTTTTCGTAAAAAAACGACATAGTATAGTAAGGCTTTTATTCTTAAAAAACGCCAATGTATAGTAAGGCTTTTTTTCTTAAAAAACGACATAGTATAGTAAGGCTTTTTCTCTTAAAAAACGACATAGTATAGTAAGGCTTTTTTTCTTAAAAAACGACATAGTATAGTAAGGCTTTTTTTCTTAAAAAACGACATAGTATAGTAAGGCCTTTTTCTTAGGAAAATGACATAGTATAGTAAGGCTTTTTTTCTTAAAAAACGACATAGTATAGTAAGGCTTTTTTTCTTAAAAAACGACATAGTATAGTAAGGCTTTTTTCTTAAGAAAACGACATAGTATAGTAAGGCTTTTTTTCTTAAAAAACGACATAGTATAGTAAGGCTTTTTTTCTTAAAAAACGACATAGTATAATAAGGCTTTTTTTCTTAAAAAACGACATGGTATAGTAAGGCTTTTTTTCTTAAAAAACGACATAGTATAGTAAGGCCTTTTTCTTAGGAAAATGACATAGTATAGTAAGGCTTTTTTTCTTAAAAAACGACATAGTATAGTAAGGCTTTTTTTCTTAAAAAACGACATAGTATAGTAAGGCTTTTTTCTTAAGAAAACGACATAGTATAGTAAGGCTTTTTTTCTTAAGAAAACGACATAGTATAGTAAGGCTTTTTTTCTTAAAAAACGACATAGTATAGTAAGGCTTTTTTTCTTAAAAAACGACATAGTATAGTAAGGCTTTTATTCTTAAAAAACGACATAGTATAGTAAGGCTTTTTTTCTTAAAAAACGACATAGTATAGTAAGGCTTTTTTTCTTAAAAAACGACATAGTATAGTAAGGCTTTTTTTCTTAAAAAACGACATAGTATAGTAAGGCTTTTTTCTTAAGAAAACGACATAGTATAGTAAGGCTTTTTTTCTTAAAAAACGACATAGTATAGTAAGGCTTTTTTTCTTAAAAAAACGACATAGTATAGTAAGGCTTTTTTTCTTAAAAAACGACATAGTATAGTAAGGCTTTTTTTCTTAAAAAACGACATAGTATAGTAAGGCTTTTTTTCTTAAAAAACGACATTGTATAGTAAGGCTTTTTTTCTTAAAAAACGACATAGTATAGTAAGGCTTTTTTTCTTAAAAAACGACATAGTATAGTAAGGCTTTTTTTCTTAAACGACATAGTATAGTAAGGCTTTTATTCTTAAAAAACGACATAGTATAGTAAGGCTTTTTTTCTTAAAAAACGACATAGTATAGTAAGGCTTTTTTCTTAAGAAAACGACATAGTATAGTAAGGCTTTTTTCTTAAGAAAACGACATAGTATAGTAAGGCTTTTTTTCTTAAAAAACGACATAGTATAGTAAGGCTTTTTTTCTTAAAAAAACGACATAGTATAGTAAGGCTTTTTTCTTAAGAAAACGACATAGTATAGTAAGGCTTTTTTTCTTAAAAAACGAAATAGTATAGTAAGGCTTTTTTTCTTAAAAAAACGACATAGTATAGTAAGGCTTTTTTTCTTAAAAAACGACAGTATAGTAAGGCTTTTATTCTTAAAAAACGACATAGTATAGTAAGGCTTTTATTCTTAAAAAACGACATAGTATAGTAAGGCTTTTTTCATAAAAAATGACATAGTATAGTAAGGCTTTTTTTCTTAAAAAACGACATAGTATAGTAAGGCTTTTTTTCTTAAAAAACGACATAGTATAGTAAGGCTTTTTTCTTAAGAAAACGACATAGTATGGTAAGGCTTTTTTTCTTAAAAAACGACATAGTATAGTAAGGCTTTTTTTCTTAAAAAACGACATAGTATAGTAAGGCTTTTTTTCTTAAAAAACGACATAGTATAGTAAGGCTTTTTTCTTAAGAAAACGACATAGTATAGTAAGGCTTTTTTTCTTAAAAAACGACATAGTATAGTAAGGCTTTTTTTCTTAAAAAACGACATAGTATAGTAAGGCTTTTTTTCTTAAAAAACGACATAGTATAGTAAGGCTTTTTTTCTTAAAAATTCATCGTATAGTAAGGCTTTTTTCGTAAAAAATGACATAGTATAGTAAGGCTTTTTTTCTTAAAAAACGACATAGTATAGTAAGGCTTTTTTCGTAAAAAAACGACATAGTATAGTAAGGCTTTTTTTCTTAAAAAACGACATAGTATAATAAGGCTTTTTTTCTTAAAAAACGACATGGTATAGTAAGGCTTTTTTTCTTAAAAAACGACATAGTATAGTAAGGCCTTTTTCTTAGGAAAATGACATAGTATAGTAAGGCTTTTTTTCTTAAAAATGACATAGTATAGTAAGGCTTTTTTCTTTAAAAATTACATAGTATAGTAAGGCTTTTATTCTTAAAAAACGACATAGTATAGTAAGGCTTTTTTTCTTAAAAAACGACATAGTATAGTAAGGCTTTTTTCTTAAGAAAACGACATAGTATAGTAAGGCTTTTTTTCTTAAAAAACGACATAGTATAGTAAGGCTTTTTTTCTTAAAAAACGACATAGTATAGTAAGGCTTTTTTTCTTAAAAAACGACATAGTATAGTAAGGCTTTTATTCTTAAAAAACGACATAGTATAGTAAGGCTTTTTTTCTTAAAAAACGACATAGTATAGTAAGGCTTTTTTTCTTAAAAAACGACATAGTATAGTAAGGCTTTTTTTCTTAAAAAACGACATAGTATAGTAAGGCTTTTTTTCTTAAAAAACGACATAGTATAGTAAGGCTTTTTTTCTTAAGAAAACGACATAGTATAGTAAGGCTTTTTTCTTAAGAAAACGACATAGTATAGTAAGGCTTTTTTTCTTAAAAAACGACATAGTATAGTAAGGCTTTTTTTCTTAAAAAACGACATAGTATAGTAAGGCTTTTTTTCTTAAAAAACGACATAGTATAGTAAGGCTTTTTTTCTTAAAAAACGACATAGTATAGTAAGGCTTTTTTTCTTAAAAAACGACATAGTATAGTAAGGCTTTTTTCTTAAGAAAACGACATAGTATAGTAAGGCTTTTTTTCTTAAAAAACGACATAGTATAGTAAGGCTTTTTTTCTTAAAAAAACGACATAGTATAGTAAGGCTTTTTTTCTTAAAAAACGACATAGTATAGTAAGGCTTTTATTCTTAAAAAACGACATAGTATAGTAAGGCTTTTTTCGTAAAAAATGACATAGTATAGTAAGGCTTTTTTTCTTAAAAAACGACATAGTATAGTAAGGCTTTTTTTCTTAAAAAACGACATAGTATAGTAAGGCTTTTTTCTTAAGAAAACGACATAGTATGGTAAGGCTTTTTTTCTTAAAAAACGACATAGTATAGTAAGGCTTTTTTTCTTAAAAAACGACATAGTATAGTAAGGCTTTTTTTCTTAAAAAACGACATAGTATAGTAAGGCTTTTTTCTTAAGAAAACGACATAGTATAGTAAGGCTTTTTTTCTTAAAAAACGACATAGTATAGTAAGGCTTTTTTTCTTAAAAAACGACATAGTATAGTAAGGCTTTTTTTCTTAAAAAACGACATAGTATAGTAAGGCTTTTTTTCTTAAAAAACGACATAGTATAGTAAGGCTTTTATTCTTAAAAAACGACATAGTATAGTAAGGCTTTTTTTCTTAAAAAACGACATAGTATAGTAAGGCGTTTATTCTTAAAAAAGGACATAGTATAGTAATGCTTTTTTCTTTAAAAACGACATAGTATAGTAAGGCTTTTTTTCTTAAAAAACGACATAGTATAGTAAGGCTTATTTCGTAAAAAAACGACATAGTATAGTAAGGCCTTTTTCTTAGGAAAATGACATAGTATAGTAAGGCTTTTTTTCTTAAAAAACGACATAGTATAGTAAGGCTTTTTTTCTTAAAAAAATTGACATAGTATAGTAAGGCTTTTTTCTTAAAAAACGACATAGTATAGTAAGGCTTTTTTTCTTAAAAAACGACATAGTATAGTAAGGCTTTTTTTCTTAAAAAACGACATAGTATAGTAAGGCTTTTTTTCTTAAAAAACGACATAGTGTAGTAAGGCTTTTTTTCTTAAAAAACGACATAGTATAGTAAGGCTTTTATTCTTAAAAAACGACATAGTATAGTAAGGCTTTTTTCGTAAAAAATGACATAGTATAGTAAGGCTTTTTTTCTTAAAAAACGACATAGTATAGTAAGGCTTTTTTTCTTAAAAAACGACATAGTATAGTAAGGCTTTTTTCTTAAGAAAACGACATAGTATGGTAAGGCTTTTTTTCTTAAAAAACGACATAGTATAGTAAGGCTTTTTTTCTTAAAAAATGACATAGTATAGTAAGGCTTTTTTTCTTAAAAAACGACATAGTATAGTAAGGCTTTTTTCTTAAGAAAACGACATAGTATAGTGAGGCTTTTTTTCTTAAAAAACGACATAGTATAGTAAGGCTTTTTTTCTTAAAAACGACATAGTATAGTAAGGCTTTTTTTCTTAAAAAACGACATAGTATAGTAAGGCTTTTTTTCTTAAAAAACGACA
Source organism: Stigmatopora argus (assembly GCF_051989625.1). Lineage (NCBI taxonomy): Eukaryota > Metazoa > Chordata > Actinopteri > Syngnathiformes > Syngnathidae > Stigmatopora > Stigmatopora argus. The sequence goes on along the minus strand of NC_135408.1, from coordinate 10,625,080 downwards.
TAGTATAGTAAGGCGTTTATTCTTAAAAAAGGACATAGTATAGTAAGGCTTTTTTCTTTAAAAACGACATAGTATAGTAAGGCTTTTTTTCTTAAAAAACGACATAGTATAGTAAGGCTTATTTCGTAAAAAAACGACATAGTATAGTAAGGCCTTTTTCTTAGGAAAATGACATAGTATAGTAAGGCTTTTTTTCTTAAAAAACGACATAGTATAGTAAGGCTTTTTTTCTTAAAAAAATTGACATAGTATAGTAAGGCTTTTTTTCTTAAAAAACGACATAGTATAGTAAGGCTTTTTTTCTTAAAAAACGACATAGTATAGTAAGGCTTTTTTTCTTAAAAAACGACATAGTATAGTAAGGCTTTTTTTCTTAAAAAACGACATAGTATAGTAAGGCTTATTTCGTAAAAAAACGACATAGTATAGTAAGGCTTTTTTTCTTAAAAAACGACATAGTATAGTAAGGCTTTTTTTCTTAAAAAAATTGACATAGTATAGTAAGGCTTTTTTCTTAAGAAAACGACATAGTATAGTAAGGCTTTTTTTCTTAAAAAACGACATAGTATAGTAAGGCTTTTATTCTTAAAAAACGACATAGTATAGTAAGGCTTTTTTTCTTAAAAAACGACATAGTATAGTAAGGCTTTTTTCTTTAAAACGACATAGTATAGCAAGGCTTTTTTCTTAAAAAAACGACATAGTATAGTAAGGCGTTTATTCTTAAAAAAGGACATAGTATAGTAAGGCCTTTTTTTCTTCAAAACGACATAGTATAGTAAGGCTTTTTTTTCTTAAAAATGACATAGTATAGTAAGGCTTTTATTCTTAAAAAACGACATAGTATTGTAAGGCTTTTTTTCTTAAAAATAGGACATAGTATAGTAAGGCTTTTTTTCTTAAAAAGCGACATAGTATAGTAGGGCTTTTTCTTAAAAAACGACATAGTATAGTAAGGCCTTTTTCTTAGGAAAATGACATAGTATAGTAAGGCTTTTTTTCTTAAAAATAGGACATAGTATAGTAAGGCGTTTATTCTTAAAAAAGGACATAGTATAGTAAGGCTTTTTTCTTAAGAAAACGACATAGTATAGTAAGGCTTTTTTTCTTAAAAAACGACATAGTATAGTAAGGCTTTTTTTCTTAAACGACATAGTATAGTAAGGCTTTTTTTCTTAAAAAACGACATAGTATAGTAAGGCTTTTATTCTTAAAAAACGACATAGTATAGTAAGGCTTTTTTTCTTAAATAACGACATAGTATAGTAAGGCTTTTTTTCTTAAAAAACGACATAGTATAGTAAGGCTTTTATTCTTAAAAAACGACATAGTATAGTAAGGCTTTTTTCGTAAAAAATGACATAGTATAGTAAGGCTTTTTTTCTTAAAAAACGACATAGTATAGTAAGGCTTTTTTCTTTAAAACGACATAGTATAGTAAGGCTTTTTTCGTAAAAAAAACGACATAGTATAGTAAGGCCTTTTTCTTAGGAAAATGACATAGTATAGTAAGGCTTTTTTTCTTAAAAAACGACATAGTATAGTAAGGCTTTTTTTCTTAAAAATAGGACATAGTATAGAAAGGCTTTTTTTCTTAAAAAGTGACATAGTATAGTAGGGCTTTTTCTTAAAAAACGACATAGTATAGTAAGGCTTTTTTACGTAAAAAAACGACATAGTATAGTAAGGCTTTTATTCTTAAAAAACAACATAGTATAGTAAGGCTTTTTTCTTAAAAACGACATAGTATAGTAAGGCTTTTTTCGTAAAAAAACGACATGGTATAGTAAGGCTTTTATTCTTAAAAAACGACAATGTATAGTAAGGCTTTTTTTCTTTAAAAACGACATAGTATAGTAAGGCCTTTTTTTCTTCAAAACGACATAGTATAGTAAGGCTTTTTTCGTAAAAAAACGACATAGTATAGTAAGGCGTTTATTCTTAAAAAAGGACATAGTATAGTAAGGCCTTTTTTTCTTCAAAACGACATAGTATAGTAAGGCTTTTTTCTTTAAAAAACGACATAGTATAGTAAGGCCTTTTTCTTAGGAAAATGACATAGTATAGTAAGGCTTTTATTCTTAAAAAACGACATAGTATAGTAAGGCTTTTTTTCTTAAAAATAGGACATAGTATAGTAAGGCTTTTTCCTTAAGAAAACGACATAGTATAGTAAGGCTTTTTTTTCTTAAAAAACAACATAGTATAGTAAGGCTTTTATTCTTAAAAAACGACATAGTATAGTAAGGCTTTTTTTCATAAAAATAGGACATAGTATAGTAAGGCTTTTTTTCTTAAAAAGCGACATAGTATAGTAGGGCTTTTTCTTAAAAAACGACATAGTATAGTAAGGCCTTTTTCTTAGGAAAATGACATAGTATAGTAAGGTTTTTTTTCTTAAAAATAGGACATAGTATAGTAAGGCGTTTATTCTTAAAAAAGGACATAGTATAGTAAGGCTTTTTTCTTTAAAAACGACATAGTATAGTAAGGCTTTTTTCTTTAAAAATGACATAGTATAGTAAGGCTTTTATTCCTAAAAAACGACATAGTATAGTAAGGCTTTTTTTCTTAAAAATAGGACATAGTATAGTAAGGCTTTTTTTCTTAAAAAGCGACATAGTATAGTAGGGCTTTTTCTTAAAAAACGACATAGTATAGTAAGGCTTTTTTCTTTAAAAAAAACGACATTGATACATGTATGTACTTTTGGAGTGACACCCTTTTTTGTGCTTGCAGAAAACTCCCCTTCGGACTGCCTGAGCAGCAGCACGTCGCTGCCGCCGCTGATGGAAGGTTACGGCCGCAAGCGCAAAAAGAGGACCAGCATCGAGAGCAACATCAAGCTGACGCTGGAGAAGCGCTTCTTGGATGTGAGTTGCGCCCACTGCTTCTTTTGTTTGCAAAAAAATGTTGGGTTCCTGAATTCGTCTCACGGCTTGGCTAGAATCCCAAACCCAACTCGGAGGAGATCACCATGATCTCCGAGCAACTGGCCATGGAGAAGGAGGTGGTCCGGGTGTGGTTCTGCAACAGACGCCAGAAGGAGAAGAGGATCTATTGCCCGGTGACCAGTCTACCAGTCAAGTCGCAGAGCTTCAACTCTCGAATGGTGAGTCTTTATATTAAATAGAATCTAAAAAATGTACATTTTTTATATTACTTGGTGTTTTTAAAGCTAATAATCATTCATTGCAAACAAATGCTTTTTCCGGTCCAGGCCGCCGCAGTGTCCAGATCGTACAGCCCGCTGGCCTCAGGAACAGGTGAGTGATCCCGTTTCGTCGCCACTGACGGCGGCGGACGTTCGGTGCCTGTGAACGTTTGTCGCCGTTAACTTACGCGCAGCTTTACGTTACTGAGGCGCGTTTACCTCTCAACAGTTTCATCGAATTCGTCTCCCAACTGCATGAGCCGGGACGTCTCTCCCGACGGCATGTCCATCTCCACGCCGCCTTTAACGTCTCAAGTCAACCCACCTATGTCTTACGGACCTCCGGGGTAAGTATTCCGTCCATCCGAGAAAGCGCCACGTGCGCTATTTGACGTCCTAACACCCGTGTATTTTTTTAGGTCGTGGGCACGTGCTTGGAATTCCACGGCGTACCTTCACTAAAAGACGGACGCCAGCCGCAAGACTCAAGTTTGCCTTGTAAGTTGAAGACTTTTGAAATGGTTTTGCTGCCGTTACTTAGACATTTCACTGAGAAAGCTAACTCCAAAAGAGACACGTTAAGTCAAATGAAATGTATGTACACTTTATTGATAAAAGAATATTCAAATAAGCACGTCAGAAGTAGAAATGCCTCAATAGAGACACGTTGATAAGCTCCACTTGGTGATGAAATGCAAAACTTTCGTATGTTGCAGGCAATCAGAATCATGTGATCGACGATGAAGAGTCACACTTCTGCAGTTCTTGGTGGCGTCGTCGTCCCTCAAGTTTCTTTGTATCTGCAAGATAAGACTACCGTGAGCGCTTAACCCTTTCTTTTGTTGTTACCTGACATGTTTCAGCATTGGAGTGTCACTCGTGTAATTGTAACGCGTCTTAATCAGCGGATGATCTGTGAGGGCATGACTTACCTGCCAGGATGGACTACGGCAGGCAAGTCATGCCCTCACGAAACATCCGCTGATTAAGATGCGCCACAATTACACCAGTAACACTCTGAAGGCAGAAGCAATTGGTGTACTTGTGGTGCACCTAAATCAGCGGATGTTCCGTGAGGGCATGACTTACCTGACCAAGTCAATCCTGGCAGGTAAGTCATGCCCTCACAAAACATCCGTTGATTAAGGCGTGTCACAAGTACACCAATTGCTTCTGCCTTCAGAGTGTTACTGGTGTAATTGTGGCGCATCTTAATCAGCGGATGTTCCGTGAAGGCATGACTTGCCTGCCGTAGTCAATCCTGGCAGGTAAGTCATGCCCTCACAAAACATCCGTTGATTAAGGCGCGTCACAAGTACACCAATTGACTCTGCCTTCAGAGTGTTACTGGTGTAATTGTGACGAATCTTAATCGGCGGATGTTTTGTGAGGGCATGACTTACCTGCCAGGATTGACTTGGGCAGGTAAGTCATGCCATCACAGCGCTTTCGCTGATTAAGGTCCGTCACAATTAGACCAGATACACTCTGAAGGTAGAAGCACTTGGTGTAGTTGTGGTGGGCCTTAATCAGCGGATAGTCCGTGAGGACATGACTTGCCTGTCAATCCTGGCAGGTAAGTCATGCCCTCACGGAACATCCGCTGATTAAGGCCCACCACAACTACACCAAGTGCTTCTACCTTCAGAGTGTAACTGGTCTAATTGTGACGCACCTTAATCAGCGGATGCTCCTTGAGGGCATGACTTACCTGCCAGGACTGACAGGCAAGGCATGCCCTCACAGAGCATCCGCTGATTAAAGCGTCTCACACTTACACCAGTAACACGCTGACGCTGAAACACGTCAGGTAACAAAATGACCTAAAAGAAAAAACACCAATGTCTTTTGTAAACGAGTCAGTCAAAAAATGTATGACTATTTTTGTTCAATAAAAACAACACTTAAAGACCTACTGTCTGCAATACTCACCCTCTGATTCGGGGAATGCGTCCACACCATCCTTGGGCTTCCTTGAAAACCAGTCGGGACAAGAACTAACAAAAGAAATACAATCAATCAATTAGTGTCTTAGAAAAGGGCTCAACGGGAGATGGCCATTGGCACTTACCAGACACGCTAGCACGTCGGCGGAGATGAGCATGTAGAAGACGTTGTTCCAGCCCGATGGTGAAATCAGCCCGGCTAGGAGCGGGCCCAACGCGGCCCCTGTGGGGAGAACGACCGCACATCAACTTCGTTCCCGATTGTGGCCGTCCTCGTCTTACTTACCCACGGATCCCGTTCCGTCGATGATGGCCGTCACCGTGGACAAAGCTCTGGAGTTGCCTCTCAGACTCTCGTGCGTGCCCTGGAAAGAATGGTTTTTGTTTAGGCGCACTCGTTTGTGTCAAGCCGGGAGAATAAGGATGGGAGAAATTTACCAGATCGGCAGATACGGCGGTGGTGATGAGGGCGTAAGGTCCGTTGACGAGGCCGCCGCAAAGCAAGAGCATGCCTGCAAGTAGAAGCGGGCATTTACGGCAAATGATCGTCCGAGTCGAGCAGATATTTTTTTCCAACGTGGCCTTTCTTACCTATCGTCGTGCCGAGGTTCCGTTGTCCGATGTGGTTGTAGAGGAAGAGCTGTGGAGGCACAAAAAGATGAAATTATTTTTAACACTTTACAATCCAACTGAATTCTAATTTGTATAAAAGAGGAAGAGCTTTTAATTTGAAGGGCGCACACTCGTAGTGCATACTTAGGTATAAACGCGAGTGTAAAACACTAAACAAACGGAAAGTGCATGGGAACGTTCTGCTATCTCATGGGTTACTTCCTGTAGACTTTGGTGATTTTGGGGCAATTCCAATGGCATGCACTGTCACTGTACCGTTAATGACTGTTTTAGTGCCATTAATGGCGCTAGAAGTCCAATCCATTTTTGACTGGAAGGGGAAAATGAACAAAAATGGATTGGACATTTCGCGACGTCAGCGACAACCCATGAGTTAAAAGTCCTTTTAAGAAATGCGTATCAATACGTTTAAGAACGGCGTCAACACTCACCATGGGCGCGGCGGCCAGCAGCATGACGCAACACGTGGTAGCTCTCCCGCCCGTGTAGTCGGACACGACACCCGCCATGATGCCACCTGGCGTAAGGGAAACGCACAAAACGATGATTTACGAGTTTGCCTAAAAGGAGTACATCTGGGATTTTTGAGCCAAAGACTCCTCGACGGCATCTTACCCACAATTCCTCCCACGTCAAAAAGTGTGGACATGTCTCCGGCTTCTTTGGCCTCAAAATGCGCTGAAATAGAAAGGCGCCTTGACGACAGGTGCTCGCGTGGGCGATTGCGGCCAGATGTGGACGGGACGTGGACGGACACTGACCCACGTTGGAGATGTAGAGGGGAAGCCAGTAGAGGAAGGTGTAGCTGACCAGCTTGGCGAAGAGCAGACACAGCGAAAACTCCACCACACCCTGCGGCGATTTCGATTCGTTGGCCAAGTAAATCATGAAATCATTAAACAAATGCTCCTGTCCATGAAAAAAAAGTGGATTAGAAAGCACTCACGGGTATACTGAGCGCTCCGCAGAAGCTGATGGCCTCCGAGCGGCCGTCGGCGGCGGTCATCTCCGGCTCCTCGGCGGGGGCGATGGAACCGTTGGCCACGTGAGACGGACTCTGCAGGAGAGGCTCTGTCTCACCACTTTCCAAGTCATTCTAACACATGACACACGCACACATTGTTGTTTTAATGCAGTCTGGCGTTTGAAAGATGGGGAAAGCTCACGTGATGTTGAGGAGGACTGCAGTCCACGTCTTCGGGTTCTGGACGAGAAAAATAGAGGCATCAGGCGGCGGAACAAAAGCGTCAACAAAAGCGACTTAGGGTTACTCACTTTCGACTAGGAAGAAGAAGCAGAGGACCCCCGTGGAGGCGATGATGATGCCCGGGACGATGAAGGACAGTCCCCACTCGCTCGACACGAAAACGCCGGCGATGAGCGAGCCCAGGATGTTGCCCACGGACGTGTGCGAATTCCACACGCCCATGATAAGGCCGCGCCTGAGCACATGATGTTTCACTGCAATTAATGGCATAGTCATTTTGAACCAGGTCAGACAGTGAACAGGTTTGACAACTCGATTTAATGATCAACAGTATACATTAACCCAGCACTACTGTTTAAAAATGAACATTTAAAGATAATCAAGAAAATATGCTTACTGCTTAAGAAAGTTGACTTAAAATTCACAATCATATAATCGCCCTGCACTACTGTGTAAAAAGGTTCCCTATTTAGAGATAATCAGGAAAATGTGCTTAGTACAGAACACTGAAATTGGCCTCAAATAACCTCATGTCGTTTTTACGGGAAAAAAAAGCCTTACTATACTATGTCGTTTTTTGAAGAAAAAAGCCTTACTATATACTATGTTGTTTTTTAAGAAAAAAAGCCTTACTATACTATGTCGTTTATTTAATTTAAAAAGCCTTAGTATACTAAGTCGTTTTTAAGAAAAAAAGCCTTACTATACTATGTTGTTTTTTTAAGAAAAAAAGCCTTACTATACTATGTCGTTTTTTTACGAAAAAAGCCTTACTATACTATGTCGTCTTTTTACGAAAAAGCCTTACTATACTATGTCGTTTTTTAAGAAAAAAAGCCTTACTATACTATGTCGTTTTTTAAGAAAAAAAGCCTTACTATACTATGTCATTTTTTTTAAAAGCCTTACTATACTATGTTGTTTTTTAAGAAAAAAAGCCTTACTATACTATGTCATTTTTTAAGAAAAAAAGCCTTACTATACTATGTCATTTTTTTAAAGAAAAAAGCCTTACTATACTATGTCGTTTTTTAAGAAAAAAAGCCTGACTATACTATGTCGTTTTTTAAGAAAAAAAGCCTGACTATACTATGTCGTTTTTTAAGAAAAAAAGCCTTACTATACTATGTCCTTTTTTTAAAAGCCTTACTATACTATGTCGTTTTTAAGAAGAAAAAAAGCCTTACTATACTATGTCGTTTTTTAAGAAGAAAAAAACCTTACTATACTATGTCGTTTTTTAAGAAAAAAAGCCTTACTATACTATGTCGTTTTTAAGAAAAAAAGGCCTTACTATACTAAGTCGTTTTTAAAGAATAAAAGCCTTACTATACTATGTCGTTTTTAAAGAAAAAAAGCCTTACCATACATTGTCGTTTTTTAAGAATAAAAGCCTTACTATACTATGTCGTTTATTTATTTAAAAAAGCCTTAGTATACTAAGTCGTTTTTAAGAAAAAAAGCCTTACTATACTATGTCGTTTTTTAGGAAAAAAACCCTTACTATACTATGTCGTTTTTTTACGAAAAAAAACCTTACTATACTATGTCGTTTTTTAAGAAAAAAAGCCTTACTATACTATGTCCTTTTTTAAAAAGCATTACTATACTATGTCGTTTTTTAGGAAAAAAACCCTTACTATACTATGTCGTTTTTTTAAGAAAAAAAACCTTACTATACTATGTCGTTTTTTAAGAAAAAAAGCCTTACTATACTATGTCATTTTTTTAAAAAAGCCTTACTATACTATGTTGATTTTTAAGAAAAAAAGCCTTACTATACTATGTCGTTTTTTAAGAAAAAAAGCCTGACTATACTATGTCGTTTTTTAAGAAAAAAAGCCTTACTATACTATGTCCTTTTTTTAAAAGCCTTACTATACTATGTCGTTTTTTTTAAAAAGCCTTACTATACTATGTAGTTTTTTTTAAAGCCTTACTATACTGTCGTTTTTTAAGAAAAAAAGCCTTACTATACTATGTCGTTTTTTAAGAAAAAAAAACCTTACTATACTATGTCGTTTTTTAAGAAAAAAAGCCTTACTATACTATGTCGTTTTTTAAGAAAAAAAGCCTTACTATACTATGTCATTTTTTTAAAGAAAAAAGCCTTACTATACTATGTCGTTTTTTAAGAAAAAAAGCCTTACTATACTATGTCGTTTTTTAAGAAAAAAACCCTGACTACACTATGTCGTTTTTTAAGAAAAAAAGCCTTACTATACTATGTCCTTTTTTAAAAAGCATTACTATACTATGTCGTTTTTTAGGAAAAAAACCCTTACTATACTATGTCGTTTTTTTAAGAAAAAAAACCTTACTATACTATGTCGTTTTTTAAGAAAAAAAGCCTTACTATACTATGTCATTTTTTTAAAAAAGCCTTACTATACTATGTTGTTTTTTAAGAAAAAAGCCTTACTATACTATGTCGTTTTTTAAGAAAAAAAGCCTGACTATACTATGTCGTTTTTTAAGAAAAAAAGCCTTACTATACTATGTCCTTTTTTTAAAAGCCTTACTATACTATGTCGTTTTTTTTAAAAAGCCTTACTATACTATGTCGTTTTTTAAGAAAAAAAGCCTTACTATACTATGTCGTTTTTTAAGAAAAAAAAGCCTTACTATACTATGTCGTTTTTTAAGAAAAAAAAAACTTACTGTACTATGTCGTTTTTTAAGAAAAAAAGCCTTACTATACTATGTCATTTTTTTTTAAAAAGCCTTACTATACTATGTCGTTTTTTAAGAAAAAAAGCCTTACTATACTATGTCGTTTTTTAAGAAAAAAAGCCTGACTATACTATGTCGTTTTTTAAGAAAAAAAGCCTGACTATACTATGTCGTTTTTTAAGAAAAAAACCCTGACTATACTATGTCGTTTTTTAAGAAAAAAAGCCTTACTATACTATGTCCTTTTTTTAAAAGCCTTACTATACTATGTCGTTTTTTTAAAAGCCTTACTATACTATGTCGTTTTTAAGAAGAAAAAAAGCCTTACTATACTATGTCGTTTTTTAAGAAAAAAAGCCTTACTATACTATGTCCTTTTTTTAAAAGCCTTACTATACTATGTCGTTTTTAAGAAGAAAAAAAGCCTTACTATACTATGTTGTTTTTTTAAGAAAAAAAGCCTTGCTATACTATGTCGTTTTTTAAAGAAAAAAGCCGTACTATACTATGTCGTTTTTTTTACGAAAAAAGCCTTACTATACTATGTTGTTTTTAAGAAGAAAAAAAAGCCTTACTATACTATGTTGTTTTTAAGAAAAAAAGCCCTACTATACTATGTCGTTTTTAAGGGAAAAAAAGCCTTACTATACTATGTCGTTTTTTAAGAAAAAAAGCCTTACTATACTATGTCGTTTTTTAAAAAGAAAAAAACCTTACTATACTATGTCTTTTTTTAAGAAAAAAAGCCTTACTATACTATGTCTTTTTTTTAAAAAGCCTTACTATACTATGTCGTTTTTTAAGAAAAAAAAGCCTTACTATACTATGTTGTTTTTTAAGAAAAAAAGCCTTACTATACTATGTCGTTTTTTAAGAAAAAAAGCCTTACTATACTGTCGTTTTTTAAGAAAAAAAGCCTTACTATACTATGTCGTTTTTTAAGAAAAAAAACCTTACTATACTATGTCGTTTTTTAAGAAAAAAAGCCTTACTATACTATGTCATTTTTTTTAAGCCTTACTATACTATGTCGTTTTTTAAGAAAAAAAGCCTTACTATACTATGTCGTTTTTTAAGAAAAAAAGCCTTACTATAGTATGTCATTTTTTTAAAGAAAAAAGCCTTACTATACTATGTCGTTTTTTAAGAAAAAAAGCCTGACTATACTATGTCGTTTTTTAAGAAAAAAACCCTGACTATACTATGTCGTTTTTTAAGAAAAAAAGCCTTACTATACTATGTCCTTTTTTAAAAAGCCTTACTATACTATGTCGTTTTTTAAGAAAAAAAGCCTTACTATACTATGTCGTTTTTTTTAAAAAGCCTTACTATACTATGTCATTTTTTAAGAAAAAAAGCCTTACTATACTATGTCGTTTTTAAGAAGAAAAAAAGCCTTACTATACTATGTCGTTTTTAAGAAAAAAAGCCTTACTATACTATGTCGTTTTTAAGAAAAAAAGCCTTACTATACTATGTCGTTTTTTAAGAAAAAAAGCCTTACTATACTATGTCCTTTTTTTAAAAGCCTTACTATACTATGTCGTTTTTAAGAAGAAAAAAAGCCTTACTATACTATGTTGTTTTTTTTAAGAAAAAAAGCCTTACTATACTATGTCGTTTTTTAAAGAAAAAAGCCTTACTATACTATGTCGTTTTTTAACGAAAAAAGCCTTACTATACTATGTCGTTTTTTAAAGAAAAAAAGCCTTACTATACTATGTTGTTTTTTAAAGAAAAAAAGCCTTACTATACTATGTCGTTTTTAAGAAGAAAAAAAGCCCTACTATACTATGTCGTTTTTAAGGGAAAAAAAGCCTTACTATACTATGTCGTTTTTTAAGAAAAAAAGCCTTACTATACTGTCGTTTTTTAAAAAGAAAAAAACCTTACTATACTATGTCGTTTTTTAAGAAAAAAAAGCCTTACTATACTATGTCGTTTTTTAAGAAAAAAAGCCTTACTATACTATGTCGCTTTTTAAAGAAAAAAAGCCTTACTATACTATGTCGTTTTTTTTAACGAAAAAAGCCTTACTATACTATGTCGTTTTTTAAGAAAAAAAAGCCTTACTATACTATGTCGTTTTTTAAGAAAAAAAAGCCTTACTATACTATGTCGTTTTTTAAGAAAAAAAAGCCTTACTATACTATGTCGTTTTTTTAAAAAAGCCTTACTATACTATGTCGTTTTTTAAGAAAAAAAGCCTTACTATACTATGTCATTTTTAAGAAGAAAAAAAGCCTTACTATACTATGTCGTTTTTTAAGAAAAAAAGCCTTACTATACTATGTCGTTTTTAAGAAGAAAAAAAGCCTTACTATACTATGTCGTTTTTAAGAAAAAAAGCCTTACTATACTATGTCGTTTTTAAGAAAAAAAGCCTTACTATACTATGTCGTTTTTTAAGAAAAAAAGCCTTACTATACTATGTCCTTTTTTTAAAAGCCTTACTATACTATGTCGTTTTTAAGAAGAAAAAAAGCCTTACTATACTATGTTGTTTTTTTAAGAAAAAAGCCTTACAATACTATGTCGTTTTTTAAAGAAAAAAAGCCTTACTATACTATGTCGTTTTTTAAAGAAAAAAAGCCTTACTATACTATGTCGTTTTTAAGAAGAAAAAAAGCCCTACTATACTATGTCGTTTTTAAGGGAAAAAAAGCCTTACTATACTATGTCGTTTTTTAAGAAAAAAAAGCCTTACTATACTATGTCGTTTTTTAAGAAAAAAAAGCCTTACTATACTATGTCGTTTTTTTTTAAAAGCCTTACTATACTATGTCGTTTTTTAAGAAAAAAAGCCTTACTATACTATGTCGTTTTTAAGAAGAAAAAAAGCCTTACTATACTATGTCGTTTTTAAGAAAAAAAGCCTTACTATACTATGTCGTTTTTAAGAAAAAAAGCCTTACTATACTATGTCGTTTTTTAAGAAAAAAAGCCTTACTATACTATGTCGTTTTTAAGAAAAAAAGCCTTACTATACTATGTCCTTTTTTAAAAGCCTTACTATACTATGTCGTTTTTAAGAAGAAAAAAAGCCTTACTATACTATGTTGTTGTTTTTAAGAAAAAAAGCCTTACTATACTATGTCGTTTTTTAAAGAAAAAAGCCTTACTATACTATGTCGTTTTTTTACGAAAAAAGCCTTACTATACTATGTCGTTTTTTAAAGAAAAAAAGCCTTACTATACTATGTCGTTTTTAAGAAGAAAAAAAAGCCTTACTATACTATGTTGTTTTTTAAGAAAAAAAGCCCTACTATACTATGTCGTTTTTAAGGGGAAAAAAGCCTTACTATACTATGTTGTTTTTTTTAAGAAAAAAAGCCTTACTATACTATGTCCTTTTTTAAAAGCCTTACTATACTATGTCGTTTTTAAGAAGAAAAAAAGCCTTACTATACTATGTTGTTTTTTTAAAGAAAAAAAGCCTTACTATACTATGTAGTTTTTTAAAGAAAAAAGCCTTACTATACTATGTCGTTTTTTAAAGAAAAAAAGCCTTACTATACTATGTCGTTTTTAAGAAAAAAAGCCTTACTATACTATGTTGTTTTTTAAGAAAAAATGCCCTACTATACTATGTCGTTTTTTAAGAAAAAAAGCCTTACTATACTATGTCGTTTTTTTAAAAGAAAAAAACCTTACTATACTATGTCGTTTTTTAAGAAAAAAAAGCCTTACTATACTATGTCGTTTTTTAAGAAAAAAAGCCTTACTATACTATGTCTTTTTTTTAAAAAGCCTTACTATACTATGTCGTTTTTTAAGAAAAAAAGCCTTACTATACTATGTCGCTTTTTAAAGAAAAAAAGCCTTACTATACTATGTCGCTTTTTAAAGAAAAAAAGCCTTACTATACTATGTCGTTTTTTTAACGAAAAAAGCCTTACTATACTGTCGTTTTTTAAGAAAAAAAAGCCTTACTATACTATGTCGTTTTTTAAGAAAAAAAAGCCTTACTATACTAAGTCGTTTTTTAAGAAAAGCCTTACTATACTTTGTCGTTTTTTAAGAAAAAAGCCTTACTATACTATGTCATTTTTTAAAGAAAAAAAGCCTCACTATACTATGTCGTTTTTTAAGAAAAAAGCCTTACTATACTATGCCGTTTTTTTATTTAAAAAGCCTTACTATACTATGCCGTTTTTTATTTTAAAAGCCTTACTATACTATGTCGTTTTTTAAGAAAAAAAACCTTACTATACTATGTCGTTTTTTAAGAAAAAAAGCCTTACTATACTATGTCATTTTTTTTTAAGCCTTACTATACTATGCTGTTTTTTGAGAAAAAAAGCCTTACAATACTATGTCGTTTTTTAAGAAAAAAAGCCTTACTATACTATGCCGTTTTTTATTTAAAAAGCCTTACTATACTATGCCGTTTTTTATTTTAAAAGCCTTACTATACTAAGTCGTTTTTTAAGAAAAAAAGCCTTACTATACTATGCCGTTTTTTATTTAAAAAGCCTTACTATACTATGCCGTTTTTTATTTTAAAAGCCTTACTATACTATGTCGTTTTTTAAGAAAAAAGGCTTGACCTCAAATTCCCGATCGTATAATCACCCAGCTCTACTTGTGGGTGAGTGACTAGCAAATTAAGTTTGCGACGTGGCGTGACATGGCGCTCGCTTGACGATGCTTCTGAGAAAAAGCCTTTTTGCACCTTAGCGGGGAATTTGTCGTGACGCGTCGACGCGCGCCGAGGAGACGACGGCAGCTACTACTCACTTCCCCTTTCCGAACCAGTTGCCGACGCAGGCTACTACGGCGGGCCACCCGGTGGTCTGCATCAACCCGTTGAAAACCTGCAGGGGAGGGACGAGTAAGCACAAAAATAGCCACACGGATGTGAAATAAGTGTCGACTTGTGATCTCAGTCATGTGACTCAGTCAGCTGATAAACAGATCTTTGACTTAAGACATCTTAGAAACAATGTCAGCTTTTCATTGCACGGGGAGATATCTCACATATTTGTCCAATACGTCATTTGTTTTTACACCAGAATGTTTGCAAAGGGGTAAATTTGACTTTGGCTTCCTCTTGATCGTAATGGATGACATTTTTAGATTTGCCTGGTTAAACCCATTGGTTACCACTGAAGAATAAATGGAATGTTCCTTTTTTTGATGTGTGTGATATCTAAAATGGCATCAATCGTTTCCCCCGAGCATCAATGTCGAGTTGCAAATTTTCGTACGGCGACAACGGTAACGCCAACGCACCTGGATGACGGCGTAGTATCCCAACGAGTGGATTTTCCAATAGAAGCCCAAGCCGAACAGACAGGTGAAGAGTCCGCTCATCAGCATGCCTACGCTCAGGTAGTAACGTAGCGGCAGGCGCTCTCCGAAGATCCCGCTGTGGACGCGAGTGCGGCGTGGTCAAACTTTCGACCGGGATAAAAGTGGACTTTGAAGCCGATACACACCTGAAAAACATGCCGATCGCGTAGGCCACCAGGAAGGAGTTGTCCAACACGGCAAACAGTGTCTTGTAGTTGTCCTGGTCTGGAACGAGAACATAAACATGCGGTCAGGGTCATCAGATCCAAAAGGCGGTCTCGAACCAGTCTGGTTTAATACCAAATGAATACCTCCGGTTCGAGATAAGATGTCTCTTAGACAACTTTTTGTATTTGTTTGTATTTTAACGAGAAAAAAAATTGAACAGTCGGGGGACATTTTATAGGAATCATTGTCGTTTTGCTGATAAGCGTAATGGGATAAATAATTCTCAGAAAAGGATTAACTGTCTACTTATTGATTATAAGTTTGTTTAAAAAAAATTAAACAGACGGGGGCACATTTTATAGGAATCATTGTCGTTTTGCTGATAAGCGTAATGGGATAAATAATTCTCAGAAAAGGATTAACTGTCTACTTATTGATTATTAAAGGAAAAAAATACAGACAGTAGTTATCAGTGGAGAAAACAGTGGATTCTGAGAAAAGTATTTTTACAAACATTCGTGCCAAAAGGAGAAGCAAATGCACCTGTTCCACGAGGAAATGATTCGAAACGCACGAGTACCCCAAATCTAATCAACCCGCACAATGAATTTCTACACCGAGTCTTTGAATATATCCTAATTTACTTTATATTTCCCAGGGAAATAAAAATTGCTATAGTCCTCAATGAAAGACCACATATTCTATTGTCCTTTTTTAATTGGCCCGTAACAAAGAGGAGTTTAACACACCTCTGCTAAGGATTAAACTTAAAAATATCAGTTTAGGGATTTACCAAAGGGAGCCCAGTCGCACCACGTGACATTGTTGGTGATGTTCAAGTCGCTTGTGCGGACGACGCCGCTGCAGTTTCTGTGGAGTTCACTCTGGGAAATGCGGAAGGACAAAAGGTGGGTCCACCAACATCTGCTGTTTGATAGCTTGTCATAGCTACCTTCACAATGCTGATGGGCTTCCGTGAAAGGTGGTAGGCGGTGTAGAAGAGGAAGGTAAGAAACAGGATGAAGCCACGATACCTGCGGAGACGCCAGGACTTCATTAGATGTTTTTTGCAGAGGTAGCAAAAATACTCATACATAAAATTAGATGGGATTTCTGGCAGGCCCAATTTTTAATGCTCCGCGTGCTCAAAATATGACAAAGCTGCTAGACGGAATGTTTAAATGAGTGTATCGTTCAACCCTTCATTCTGTCTTCAAATCAGGAATACATAATAATAATACAGTGGTACCTCATGATACAACTAATTTTACATCTATTAAACACATTTTATTACTATTAAACCACTCGTTATTTATTACTTTGTCAATATATGGCAAATTAGAAGAAATAAAACATTTTTTTCAAGCCAATATCCTGTTTTGGGTGTTTTTTTCAGAGGGTTGGAACGAATTAATTTGTTTTCAATTCATTTCAAGGGGAAACGTTCGCTCGAGTTACGAAAAGCTCGACATACGATCTCAGTCTCGGAACGGATTACAATCGTATGTCGAGGTACCACTGTAATAATAATAATAATAATAATAGCAACTCAAGCACGTCTAAAACCTAAACAAGAATGGTTATTCCAATCAAGAAAACTGATGAGTTGAGGTAACTTCAAGAAAATAAAGGACTAAAATGCTTATTACAGTCAAATATTTATAACTATGCTGTTGGCCAACGATAGTTTTCTGTCCGCCCAGTTCCAGTCTGTCAACGTCAATTGTTGCCAATAAGTTAAAGGTAACACACAGTGAGAAAGTAATTTAGCCTGACCAAACTCCATTGGGAAATAAACCAATCTAAAACCTGATAATAAATACTGCCTAACTGGATTGGACGCACGTCGCCGTTATGACACCCAATGAGTGAATATATGATATAACATTAGTCGTAGGATTTTTTTTAAGCTCTTCCCAAGTTTCAGCTTTTAAAAAGGGTCATTTGACAAGAAACTGTGGTGGAAGTAAAAAAATGTAGATTTTTAAAGCAACTCCACTTTTAAATAATCTATGGTAACTATGCCGTTATGCCCGCTTTTTACACGTCCAAATATGCAACATTATGCAAGAATGGATGAAATCCTTTTGTGTGAACAAAACTATTGCAGAAAGTGATGATTTAGCAGGATTCTGTCAGGCGCAATGAGGCTGTCATTCAAGGGGGAAGTAACAATATGCTTTGGTGTGAGAAAACCGGTTGTCGACGGATTCTTTAAATTGTACTTATATCTGTAGCCATCTGTGCATATCAATTCGGTAAAGGTCAAATGAGGGAGGTCAAAAAAACAAGCAATTTCACAACAGGGTCTCATCCAGTGGGATTCTCCTGAAAGCAATGTGCAATGGTTTAAAGGCAGTGGCAATGCAGAAGATATGAAAAGTGACTAATTTCTTTGAAAACATGTCTCATTGTGTTTACTGTCAAATATTGATTTTGCACATTGATGTTGTTAGGCAAATCAATCACCGCCTGAAGGTCGAGATAAGCTAATACACATCAACAGTGGCAGAGTGCGACGTTCACTGACACCCCGAAAGCTGTTGGAGAAACAAAAAGGTTACTTTCACATTTCGACAACTCACCAGCTGTCCCGTGAGAAGGATGTGATAAGTCGAATGCCGGGGGCCAAAGACGCCTTCATAGTTGATGAAAATTGTCGTCAGGTCTGCTAAAATAACCACTTAAAATATTCTTCCAGTCATTGCGAACGGCAGAGATGAGACATTGAAGGCACCACTGAGGTCGATTGTCTTATTAGCGTGTTGTTAGGGAGATTAAAGGCATAAAAGATGAATGATCCGGTATGAAAAAAATAAAACGTGCATACTTGTTTATATCTTCTATCAAAAAAACGACATTAAAGGCAATAGTGTAAGAGGGAAACCGATGCTAACTGCTGCCGGAGTACAGGAGCGGCCAAGAGGCTTCCTGGTGGGATTCGATGTCCGTAAACGTCCTAACGTCCTCCATTGTGGCTGATCTTAAATAGGAGTCAGCGCGACCGGCACGATGATGCGATGGATTATCAAAAGGAAAAAAACGCAGACGCGTACAGTAGCGAGTAGTTATTAATAGCGAGACGTGGTTATTCCAACGATTTTCCAGACGGAACGCCACGAGAACACGTGATTGAGGAATGTGACGTCATGACGAAGACAGGAAGTGGAGTTCGACACTGCAACAATAAAACTTGCAATGAACTAAAAACAAACAATGTAAAATGTATTATGGTAACTACATACTACTAATAAATTTACTATAGTGATAAAATTAAAGTATATTTTGAGCGCAGTTTTTAATTTTCGTAAAAACAAAGACTATTGATTGGTGGAAGTTTACATTTGCACTTAAAGACAGAGTCCTGATTTGTTTAGGCAAATATTAAAGAGAGGAAAGAACATGTTTAAAAATGAAGCCGTGCATGAAGACATTCTGGGTCACGTAAACCACAATAAATTAATATTGTGGCCTACACGTGGAAGCTTTTTTAAAAAATCACCAAATTATTAGCCCTATTTAGAATAAAACAAACAGTCCTGGTTCTTGAGCTCAGATTTTTTTTATTTTTAAAAACTGTCAACTGTGCTACACATTCCACTTCAAATGAATTGGATGTTGACTAGTGCCAAATCCATTGAAATTTACAGCATGATGATAATCTGATGCCCCATGATTGGACGAATGGCCTTGGAGTCAATTGGATCTGCCTGTGATTATTGGTCAGCCAGTCTTTAGCATCCTTTACTTCAAATCCAAGCTCAAGACGGCTGCTTGTAGTGCCTGCGCGTACGCTGCATGAGAAGAACACTCACCGTTAGCATTGCTTGCTCTTCTATACCAGGGTCGGTTGTACCTTTGGGATTGTTGTGAAAGACGCAGTTGTTGGCGCACGTGTCAGGGTGCGAATCCCAGAAGGAGGCGGCGCAATAGCACAGCGGCGGAAGGTCCAACTTCCTGTTGCCCAAGCGGTCCTTCACTTGGGATCTCAGAGCATCGATGTACCTGTTGGAAAGGGACCAGATTTTTACACCGCCAACAAGTGTCCCATAAAAGGGCGGATTACCTGGTTGCCATCAGCCCTTTTTCATTTTCCCGCGCCTTCTTCTCCAGCAGGGCCGCTTTTTTCTCCTCCTCCAGCTTGAGGCGCTCCAGGACGAGCATCTCTCGATCATCCAGAAGCTGGTGGACCCTCGAGCTCCGTTGCTCGCCCTCCAGCATGCGCTCTTCCACGAGGCGAGCTTTTTCTTTGTCTGCTTTAATCCTTTGGGGTCAAGGGTCACACACCATCAGTTTTAGAGCCACGCAATTGGACCGCGTCGCCGTGCGGTCCATCGTCACCTGGCCGACTTTTTCAAGTGCGTCATCTCCTGCTTGTTGTCTTTCACGCGCTGCCGATCGGCGCTCATAAAGTGGCGGCGGCGCATCAGCACCTGAGACTGGCGCTGTAAAAAGGAGGAGTGGTTATTTTAATAGGATTTCTTCCACAAGATAACTCGCAATAGGTTATTGATACCTGTTTCTTCAACTCCTCGCCATCCTGCATAAGTCCAATTACTTTCACGATTCTTGGATCGGACATCAACGCGTCGCTTTCCTCCTGCGCACACATTTCAAAAATTTCAATCTGAATCCTTCACCGTAAAGCAGATTTTCAGTGTTGCTTGGCTTTTCAGTAATCCTTTGGATTTCAATGAGTAAACTGTAAAATTGAATGCAAATTCAAATTTTCATTTTTAATTCTTTCTATTAATGCCCGCCCAATTCTCATACAAGATTTTTTAAGGACATCAAGACTTGGCTTATAAAATGCAATGTCCTTTCAAGGTAGTTCATCAAGCATGTAAATAAAAAAGTGCATAGTTAAAAAATAAAAAGTTGATTAAGTAAAAGAAATGGTCTTAAACAGTAAACTACTGTCGCTTTGCCTGACTGGAACGGAGTTATTTAAAGAAAACATAAAGTTCAAGAGTTAAATTTAATGCTGTCATAAGTCTCCAAATAAGCAGAAGTAAATGAATCACCTAGACTATAATTTGTCATCATGCCATTAATGACGTTAATCTTAATGCAATCAGGTTTTAACATGGCTGCAAACACTCAAACACTGTGGGGTTCTAGTATGAGATCCGGGTGTCCTCACCGAGAGTTGTTTGCTTTGGTCCAAATCGTCTCCCCCATTGACTTCTCGCGGGACGTCATATTCAGCCATCTGTAAAAGACAAGGGACATTTTATACCTCACATGATCATTTTAAAAGGAAGTTTGGGAGCACAGCAGGGACACGCAACACTCACATGTTTGGTGAGCGAGATCTCCCAGTTGCCCGCGGAAGGCTCAGACGTCTCATCGGCAGACTGGCTGTTTTTATACGCCGCTAATCTGAGTCGGACCTGCCTGGTGCTGTTGCTCCACTGCGAAAAATGTGTCAAATATAAATTCAATAAGTGTCTATTTTCTAGCTTTTGTTCTAATTGTTTCCCTAAAAAGTAGGGGGAGAACAAAAATGAGATTCCATTTATAGGTCATATTCCCCAGGCCTATGATGTAGAAATTTAAGTTCCCACAGAATACGATCTTGCTGTACCTCATTCACATTTGTCTTCTCTGGCATATAGTAATAGTTTTCCGGAATTCTCCTGCCAACACTGGACTGCACAAAATGTTCAAAAAAAATCTGTTAGTGCTGTAAGGGTATCAACATCACATTTAGCTGTCAACGGTTGCAAATGAGTGATTAACAGTGACAGAAATCGAACTTTACCACTGAACGGGATTCCTGAAGTCGTCTCTTGTTGATTGCAGCCACTCGATGGCGAACTTGTAATTGAAATCTTCGCAGTTTTTCTTCATTCTCCCTTTGAATCGCTGCCTGCAGGTCATCAGTGTAAGAAGCTAACTCCTGGGAGGCGAAAAATGAATTTGATAATAAATACATCCCTTAATTCAGACCACATCGTGTTGTTATGAACGGCTGTACTTGACAACAGGCAAGCTAATACTCACACACGGATGCTCCTCGAATTCTTGGCCGTCTTCCACCCATGCTTCCGAGGCAACGACGGCCTGATTCCTCGCCCCTAAGACCTTATTGGAAAGGTGAACTTTCCCTCGCTTGATAGGAACTTTCCCCTTAGTCTTTTTCGCCGTCATGGCTCGGTTAGCTAGCATGTTTGCTAACAGGTCACTAACGCTCGCTCAACGATCACGCGAGTTTTCTTTCTAGAAAACTGGTTTAGGGATGTGGAAACCAATCGTTTAGAGTTGTGGAAAACAATGGTTTAGAGTTGTGGAAATCAGTTTTAAAGTTAAACGAGTATTTCTGTTGGTCACAGACGAAAACATTTGGGCTAAGTTCGCGTCAAAGAAGTTTGAGTATCGCTTGCTCGTCCTGTTTCGTTTGTCCAAAGGCCAATGTGGCTCACTACTGCCCCCTACAGAGCTCCAAACTCATGTTTCGCTTGTAACACTGCTCTACATTAAAAGGAAGAAAAATAAGAAATTCCTACATTTTGACACGCCCCTTTATTAAAAACAATGACGTGACATATACATATTTTAGCCACGTTTGGTATTATTTATAAAATAGGACAATATATCAAGCACATACAAATTTCAGATGTATAGATTACTCTGAGGGTCTCTGGTTCGGACAATCTTCCGGAGTGTGTCTGAGCTTGGACATGGATCCAACTGGGTGGAGAAAGTCACATGACGAGAAAATTAAAAGCATACAAAAATGGTCCCTAAACAAATTTTGTGCATGTTTATTAGCAACTCACAGTTATGGACTTTCCAAGCTTGGCGAGCGCTGGTTTATAGGTCTCCATGGTAACCGAGTCGCCGCCAATGACATCACTGAAGCACTGGTAGACGACAGCGGAAATGCGGTGGACTTGGCAGTGGTTCAACACTGATAAAAGAATTAATAAAACGTACCCAAAAGTTGATGCCCGTCAATGGCAGACATACAGTTAAAATATACCAGGCTGATGATAATACCTGCAGCTGGAAGTCCAGTGAGTATGTTGGGCTGCTCCAGGGCCGGGCATACTGGCGGACCGCTAAAGACGCTGCTGTGAAGCGAGCGTAGGAATGGCGTTGAGCTGCCGTACAAGTAGTCGGCGCTCTTGTAGTCAGCCAATGAGCAGTCTGACAGAACTGTGATGTTCAGGCCTCTGTGCTGCAAGCTGTCCAAGACCTTACGGAAAATCAGATGCAAAAAAAAGTTGGATTTATTATTATTAACTTTTTATCTTTTTCTTTCGGTGAAGCCAACCTGAATCCTTAGAGCACCATTAAATGGGTTTCAATGCAGTTGTCAGTTTTTACAGAGCTTACCAAAAGAATTGCACATACAGGGCAGCCATAGGCAGTTCTGTAGAGATTACCTTTTCTGCCCACTGGAATTGCTGATCTTCTGCGACATGGCACGTCGACTGGCAGATCATAACCTAGAGAAGAAATCACATGATATAATTTTTGCCACTGAGGGACACAGGTTCTGCTTGTTTTAAACTCACAGACGGGTCGTCCCTGCGTCGGAAGAAGACGCACCCCGACTGCTGCCCGCTTTTCGCCTGGCTCCTCTCATTCCACACGGACGCGCTCCCGACCATTTCCCATTTTTCCGAGGCGAGAACGTACACCGAAAGAAACCCTGGCGGAGGTGAAAGGTTATTGTTCAATTTTTTTTTGTGCAAGAGTTTTTGATGTTTACGGGGAGGCCTACTGGATGCGTTGTGTCCCACTGCGAGGATGAAGTTAGAGCAAGGCAGCTTGTCTCCGGATTGGAGCGCCTCACATACCTCGGGACCCCAATGGAGTTGTACCACCCTGATGAAAGGAACTGATTTAGTTTGACGAGGGTAAAAAAAAAAGGAATAAAATGTAACAAAGGCCAGCACAATTGTAAACAGACTTATTTTTAATGATAGACATGTAGTCGTGTCTAATAATCATCTGGTGTGAATTTATATTTATATATATATATTTTTTTAATTTGCCATTTGAAGTTGGGTCAGCGAGTTGCCAACCCTCCAACTTGAAATGGATTGATAGTAATGGCTTAACATTGAAGTGAATTATGAATTTAAAATAAAAATACATGTTTCTGTAGAGAGTAGAAGTGTACGTACATTAACGATTATTAGGAAATGTGAATGAATGTTAATGCGGTAACTATTCGTGAAAAAAATAGTTATATATGTGTGCACTTGTGTAATTGTCGCAATGTTTTCTGCTTAATCATAGTGTGCGTTGATGATCCCTCCGTTCGCCCGTTAAGTTAGCAAGTCATGCTTACCTCTTTTCCTCGAGTTCTTTTCGGATTTGGGCGTCTTCTTCGTTCTCATCGATCTCCTCTTCGTCGTCTTCCTCCTCCACAGCCCGGGAATAAACGGACAAAACTTCACCAAAAAAAGTGGCCATTCTGGAAGCCAGAGAGTGAAAAAATGATAACTTGATTTAGCTACCAAAGGCGGGACCGGAACTTCCGGTTGACTTCCGCAAGGAGGAGTCTTCAAAATAAGATTTCAAAACTTTATTTTTTTTTAGCTTTTTTATATACATACTATATATTATTTGTTTAAAGTAGGTAGCTAAATCAGGGTGACAAGTATTGGATGAAAAACATTTGGAAACGGAAAGTACAAGATTTGCTATTGATTGATTAAAAATCATAAAGTCATAAAAAAGAACCCTTTTCCCCGTTCGGATCTTAATTCTTCAGTTTCAAAGTATTTTTTTTCGCAATCAATATATTTTTCGCTTTCAAAACTGTTGGCTTCCACGTCGGCTAGTTCTCCCCATGTCTGCGTGGGTTTTCTCTGGGTACTCTACTTTCCTCCCACATCCTAAAAACATGCATGGTAGGCTAAACTGTAAATATAATCAACTTACCATCTAATTAATAGTAAGGTTGCCTGCATTTTGAATAGTTTTGTGTATATATGTCTGATTGAAAAGTGACCAATTTTAAATGATCACCACTTACCCAAACAAAGACAGTCCATAGCGGCCATCTTGGGTAGGGTTTACCAGCCATTGGGAACTAGATTTGAGAAAATACATATTCCACAGCATTGACACGTTATTTCTTAGTACTCCCTGATACCAGCGGCATGATTTCAGTGCGGTATCGGTACCTATAGTAGTATTTGCATCTGTGCAGTTAATGTCAGATTTGTGACGCAGTGTTTGAACTGTTTGTTGATGAAAAACCCAGTGACAGCAAGAGGAGGTGGACAGTGGACAGGTGGGTGTAGATCCCCAATGACCAATCACAGTTGGCCATCGTTGCAGTACATAATAGCAGCAGAACCTCGATGATGTTTCTAGATGTCACTGAGGCTTCAATTGCACCATGGTGAGACTATCACTGTTGGCTCATATTATAAATCTCTTTATGGTTACCTAAACTAAACCATCTGCAGACTGTAATGATTTCCTAATCACATTTTGCATTTCATTTTTAGACGAGCTACACCGATAAAGGGGAAAAGGTAAGCAGCAGAGCCATGTGATGTTTGAAGGGATAAAGTTTTTCTTCCAGTGTAAATCATTCACACTTAATTAAATGGCAGATGTAAACTGCAGCTATTGGTAATACATGCTAGAGGAAAAAATACATTTATGCTGTTATTATTATTTTTTTAAGCATGAGAGGGGAAAATTTGTCCGGTTTCATCATATCACCTTCTGGGTCGGCAATGCCAAACAGGTCAGTATCCAAATGCAAAAAAAAAAAAAGAAAATACTTTTTCTTTTTGTCTGAAACTGTAAAAATAAGTCAATTACTATAGATATATTAATAGGAAATGTCACATGGAGGCATGAAAAATAATATCGTAACACTTATCGAGATAATGCCATGTCCCAAATGGTTATTCCTTCATATCCAATGTTAAAAGTGCATATTATAGTATATTGAGAATGTTGTAGATCATCTTTTTGAATCCCTTCCGGATGGGTACTGGTTAATATGAAGTGAGAGCACTTTTCAAATAAGAAATCTGCTTATTTGGGGATAAATCATTCTCTAAACCTCATTGTGCAAGCAACCTTGCCGCTACAGTACTCACCTTTGACCTAGACCCTATATATTCTTAAAAAAAAAATCAAATAGGCAAAAATCTAGCTAAGAAAAAAAACTAACTAATCCAAAACAAGACCAGGGTATAAATCATTTTGAAATAATAACACATACAGTGAGTTGACCAGTGCGACCTTTGTAAAGATATTTGTTCACGTACACAGGCGGCATCCTTTTACTGTGACAAGATGGGCTTCGAACCTTTAGCTTACAAGGGCTTGGAGACCGGCAGCCGAGAACTTGTCTCGCATGTCGTCAAACAAGACAAGGTGCGGTGGTGGACGGCCATAGTCGTCCAATCCTATTGGACGTCTATCGCCATCATATTGTTCATTTTAAGCTACCACAAAAGTCACTCTTTGAATACTATTCATAAAGTGTACTATGTATATGTCCAGCATTTAATTATACACTGTACCCCAAAACAGATCATATTTGCATTTGAATCTGCACTCAATCCTGGAAATAAAAGTAAGAACTTTGGTGATAATGTAAAAATAATATGAATGCATCCAAAATATGATGGTATTATGTCCTGTCAGAAATAGGAGAGCACTTGATGAAGCATGGCGATGGAGCCAAAGACATTGCGTTCCAAGTGGAGGACTGCGACTTTTTAATTAAGGTAAAACTTCAAACATGTATGATGCCTTGATTAACTAGTAAATAAAAGTCAATAAAATTATTTCCCCCCATTTTTTTTAAACGTTCCCGTTATACAACTTTAGGAGTAACGACAGTCTACGTAGGTTGGAAACACCTAAAGTGTGTTCTTATTTGTTCATTTTCTTTTAAATTTAATTAAAAAAATATTTTCAAATGTAATGAAAGAAAAAACAATAGTCCTCTTTTATTTTATGATGTATTTAAATACATTTTGTATTTGTTAAGAAAAAGAGGCGAGTGGTAAATATTCTCAAATTTCTGAATTTCTTCATCTTTCATTGACAGAAATGTGAGACAAGTAAGTTTTGCTTGGATTTGAGGGTTATTATCCATTTTTTTAAATCCAGGATATACGCTTTGAAACGCTCAAATTGCACAAGAGTTCATGCTGGGATGTAGATACAGAATTACCATGTTTACTTTGACTTCATGTAAATATTGTGTCTAGTCCAGTGAGGTCAGTAACCATAAGGATGCCTCTTTTAAAAGGCACAAAACCTCACTTTAATATTGTAGAACAAATGTTCATAACTATTTTTTTTCAGTGTTTCAAAGTGACAAGATCCCGCATGTCTCATTTTAAATGAAGTATTTTTGCCATGCGAATTCATCATAAAATGGGGTTAACCCGAGAACTTTGACTTCATTTAACGTGTTACCTAAGTCAAGGTCAAAGCAGAAGTTTGTGCAAAAAATATTTAAAAAATAATATATTAGTACTACAATTCTAACAACACACAGTTTAGCAACAGTAAATCTACTTTTAATGGAATATCCGGTGGAAAGGACAAACTTCAAAATAATTAAAAATAAATAATCATGATTTTTTTAACTGTTACAAGGCACTTATTTAACTCATTGGCTGCCATTGACAACCAAGACTTTCAATCCATTTTGGCCAAAGACCAAATACTATAGGAATTTTTATTTTTTGTTGTTGTTACTTGAGATTGTAACAGGTACATTTTAATTTATATCCTGTAATCTTGATTAATATTGTATTAATTTAAAAAAAATGCATCGATCATGAAACAAAAATACAATCATGTATAATCAATAAAGCACTTACCCTCACAAGGTTCACAGGGGTGCTGGAGCCAAGCCAACAACAGGCAGTGGGCGTTTTTTTTTATTGTTGTTTTTTTGTATCACTGGAGGGCGCCCAGGGGAGTGCAGAAAATCTTAAAGTGATGAATATGGCACGCTTTGCTTTGTCAGATGGCCAAGCAGCGAGGAGCTGTCATCGTGAAGGATCCTTGGGTAGAAGAAGATGTACACGGGAAGGTTAAATATGCTGTGGTGCAGACGGTGGGTACACTTCCACACACGCCTTTTTCAAAACTAGTATTGGACTTTTGCTTTTCCTTTGTTGGCCAAACTTGAAATATTTCATTCCTTTTACAGCACTAGAATCCATTCATTCGCTCAAAAATAGATTTGGATCTAATGTGATGTATTGACTAATTGATTAGTAGATGAACTGAAAACTGTCCAAAATCCTGTTTTATTTTGGGGCTTTTATGAACACATCTATGTCTTTTTTTAAAAATGTTTTATTAATAATAGTAGTAAATGTCGTCCTATTTTCTCTTTTAAATGCATTTTTCAATGAGATTTTTTCAAATATTGTTGGATTTACAATTTAAAAAGGGAAACAATTGTAAATATTCTCTTTATATTTGGGATTAATTTTCTAAAACTGACAAGGAGGGAAAAGAGTGAATAATTTCCAATGATGATAATAA